>NC_140178.1:28361414-28482124 GCF_963971535.1 Notolepis coatsorum
GACCTACAAAAGGCCTTTGACACTGTCAATCACTCCATTCTTGATTGAACATTTTATTAACAGATTGCAGAATGGGTACAGTACAGTAAGCTCAATACACACAATTGTTAAGGGGATGCAGACCAGAGAAAGACTTCTGTCTTGTTTACAACAGGGTCCCCATTTTCAATTCATCAGGAATATATGACATACCAGATTTGCAAATACAGTATTGTTTGTGATACAAAAGAGTCCAGAAAAGAGAGTATATACATTTGACGTAGAAACTGTACATTGGAGGAGGTTGGGTAGGTGGGGGGGGGGGGGGACTGTACATTGGAGGTGGTTGGGGGGGGGGGGGGGGGGGGGGGGGGTCGGGTAGGAGGGGTGGGTGGGGACACTGTACAACTGTACAAGCAAAACTGTACATGGAATATTGACAACCATACTTGGTAATTTACTGTACATTGGAGGGGGTTGGGTTACAACACAGGAGCAGAGTATAAACAACAGTACAGTACTGTTTCTCATTCCTGTACTGTTGTTTATACTCTGCTCCTGTGTTGTAACCCAACCCCCTCCAATGTACAGTAAATGACCAAGTATGGTTTTGTCAATATTCTCAATGTACAGTTTTGCTTGTACAGTTGTACAGTGTCCCCCACCTCCTACCGACCCCCCCCCCCCCCCCAAGGCAAAAGTCTTTCTCTGGTCTGCTTCCCCTTAACATTGTGTGTATGAGCTGTACTGTACTGTACCCATTCTGCAATCTGTTAATAAAATGTTCAATCAAGAATGGAGTGATTGACAGTGTCAAAGGCCTTTTGTAGGTCCAGCATGATCTGTTAATACAATTTTCAATCAATCAATCAATCAATCAATCAATCAATCAATAATCAATCAAGACCCTCGTCGCGGGCACTGCATTCCGTTCTCAGAATGGATTTGACTCGAGAGAGAGATCATCAGGGTCCGTGTACTTTTTGATAGTTCGTTTTGCATGGTAAGTTCACCCAGGAAGCTATAAAAAGAAGGAAGGGTCATCACGTCATTGTGTGGCGCGTGAACCGTGAACGCACATTCGTGCCAAGTGTGGAAACTTTCGGTTCGGTCGACATTAGCTGGTAACAACAGATGAGGTACTCAATAAACTGAGCGCCCTCCAACCTAACAAGGCCACTGGCCATGACAACATCCCCTCCAAATTCCTCAGAGACTCAGCAGCCGCCATCACCCCAATCATCACACACATAATAAACCTCTCCATAAACAGGACACGTCCCAAGGACTTCAAAATGCGGGGGTGAGCCCCTCTGCACAAAAAGGGCAGCAAATTAGACCCAGGCAACTACCGCCCTGTTTCTATTCTCACCTCCATCTCGAAAGTCATGGAAAAAAGTCTACGAACAGGTCGAAAAGTACCTAGCGGAAAAAAATCTAATCTACGAATTCCAATCTGGCTTCAGAACATCCCACTCACTGACACATGCCTTCTCTATTTGAATGACCACATCAAACAAGAGGTGGACGCAGGCAAATACTGCGGCATGGTCATGCTGGACCTACAAAAGGCCTTTGACACGGTCAATCACTCCATTCTGATTGACAAGCTAAAAGCAATTGGTTTTGATAGTCTATCAGTGAGCTGGATGCAATCCTACCTTGAGGGGAGGGAACAGATGGTGGAGGTAAACGGTACCCTATCCCCCCTCTCACAGTGAGCTGTGGTGTTCCACAAGGAAGCATACTAGGACCGCTACTGTTCCTAATTTATGCAAATGACATGTCGTCAGCTTGTGACTGCAACTTGTTCCTGTTTGCGGACGACTCAGCCCTGCTGGTCTCTGACAAGAACAAGTTACAGGTTGAAAAAACCTCAGCTCGGAACTAGGCAGAATCTGCATATGGCTCGCTGATAACAAACTATCATTACACATGGGCAAAACAGAGTCATTCTCTTCGGTTCAAATAACAAACTCAGCAAGACCGACGGCTTCTCAGTTACAGTGGGTGACAATATTGTCACAAGGAAAGATGAAATTACCTACCTGGGTTCCATCCTAGAGGCTAATCTCTCCTGTGACAAAATGCATCCAATGTAATAAAAAAAGTCAACCAACGAACTCGATTCTTGTACCGGATCTCCTCTCTGGTAAACAAGAATACCCTGAAGACTCTGGCAGGAGCACTCATTCAGGGGTACTACGACTATGCTTGCACCTCATGGTACCAAAGCACCTCAAAGGCGCTAAAAACAAAATTACAAACATCTCAAAACAAACTGGTCAGACTACTGCTTGACCTTACTCCTAGAACCCACCTCACCCCTGCCCACTTTGACAACCTAGGATGGCTTAAAGTAGATGACAGAGTACAGCAACTTGCAATGGGCCTGGTCTACAAGATACACTACACGACCAAGGTACCCATGTACATGGCAAAATACTTCCCAAAGGTCAGTGAATACCACGATCACAACACCAGAGGGAGCTCCACAAATCATGTTAAACCCAGATCGGCTCAAATAAGGGACTAAACACGTTTCGCAATTATGCCACATCAATGTGGAACGCCCTACCCAAAGCTGTAAAGGAATGTGGATCACTACCCACTTTCAAAACCTCTCAAGAGACACCTACGGGAGACTGCAATTCAACACTGGCCCTGTAAATATCCTAACCAACCCCCTCCAATGTACAGTCATTTACCTAGTATGGTTTTGTCATAGTCCAATGTACAATTTTGTTTGTTTGTACAGAGTCTCCCCCCCTCAATGTACAGTTTTGCTTGTTTATACAGTGTGCCCCCCCCCCCCCCCCCCCCCCCCCCCACACACCCAATGTAAATTACCCAGTATGGTTGTCAATATCCCAGTGTACCCAACCCCCCCCACCCAACCTCCTCCAATGTACAGTTTCTACGTCAAATGTATATACTCCCTTTTCTTGACTCCTTCTGTATCACAAACAGTACTGTATTTGCAAATCTGGTATGTCATAAATGTATAGATGTAGCAGTACTGACTATCTGTATGTCATGTATGTCATATATGTCCTGATGAATTGAAAATGGGGGACCCTGGTGGAAACAAGACGAAAGTCTTTCTCTGGTCTGCATCCCCTTAACAATTGTGTGTATTGAGCTGTACTGTATTGTACCCATTCTGCAATCTGTTAATAAAGTTTTCAATCAATCAATCAATCAATCAATCAATCAATCAATCAATCAATCAATCAACCGTCGGCGTCTCCTCGTTTATGACCTGTCAAGGCTGTCATTTAAACGGGTTATTATCTCATATGTCAGAATCATAGACACTGTGTTGCTTTGTTAATTAGCTAACGTCTGATATATTGGTCGATGTATATGTCCTCACATAGCTGTAATATTTTGAATAGAACTAACATCAAGCAAATCAGAAAACGCTGGTAATTCCGACGTCATGACCCCTCCTTCTTTTATAGTTTCCTTGAATCACACCAGGAAACGACGCTAGGACGCTCAGGATGATTTCGAGAGGTCCTAGTGACGATTCTTCCAAGCAGGGCCACGTGATGCTGCCCACGGTCTTATGGCCCCATCGTGTGGTCAATGGTAGCATCACCTTTATTTTCGTGTACTGATAGCCTTGCTTTCATTCCAACGGTTGATTGATTGATTGAACATTTTATTAACAGATTGCAGAATGGGTACAATACAGTACAGTTCAATACACACAATTGTTAAGGGGATGCAGACCAGAGAAAGACTTTCGTCTTGTTTACATCAGGGTCCCCCATTTTCAATTCATCATATTGATTGATTTTGAGAAGAAACACTTTCTTCGTCACGACTCACGCCACTCCTTGAAGGTATGAAGTACGTAGGCACCTGTGACTATAGCTGGGCGGTTCCTGACTCATCCGGGTTAAATATCCAAATCTTTACTAAAGGTACCCATGTACATGTCAAAATACTTCCCAAAGGTCAGTGAATACCACAACCACAACACCAGAGGGAGCTCCACAAATCATGTGAAACCCAGATTCGGCTCAAGCAAGGGACAAAACACGTTTAGCAATTATGCCACATCAATGTGGAACGCCCTACCCACAGCTGTAAAGGAATGTGAATCACTTACTTTACTTATACTTAGGCCTTTAAATTCCCAAAGGAACATAGGCCGTCGACGAAGCTCCTCCATCCTCTCCGGTCTTGTGCCCTCCGCTCCAGATCTTGCCAGGACAGCCCTTCTTTCTTCATCTCCTGTTGAAGTGAATTCCCAGCTTAAATTCCCTATCTATTACTTCTTTCTGCGTTGTGTTTACAAGCTCTTGGGATCCACTCTGTTCTAAATGCAGATAACCAGTGTTTTAACTTGGTTACTGCCTTTTATTTACCCAGATTGAAAATACGGCGCGGCCGTTGAAATGAAGCGAGGTCTGAGCAGTTTGAAAAAGAACCAGTTTTTTAATGAAAAAAGGATTTCAATTAGATGTTACAAAAGAAATATTGTGCAATGAACCTGCAAGACGCATCCAATATGCCGGATGTTTGCAGAAATTCAGACTAATTTCTCAATAAAAAGCTCTGTCTAAAAACATGTCTCGTCTCGTTCTTCAATTCTGCTGCGTCGATTTCTCCTCCTGCTGGGTCTGTTGTGGAGAAAAAGGGTGTGTGTTTCCTGTTGCTTCCTGGGTCTCTGTTCGGGTGTGTTGTTTGTGACTCTACTAGCACGGAGTCTTTGCTAATATCAAATTTAGGCTCCGCCTCTAGTTTTACGGCAAGCGGGCGTTTTCCAAACTCTCCTCGAGTGTTCCTATTGGAGGACACTTACTCTCAACTCTCATTGGCTAACTCCTTATCGTGACGTTTTACATCGAATTGCGTCACGATGTGGATTCTAGGTCCAAACCCTTTGATCAACTGCCCCTTTGTATAGAAGAGACTGTCTGGCGTCTCTCAAAGCAGTCCCTTTGTATTGGACCATTTGCCTCGAACACTTAGGGTGAAAAATCACTCAGTTTATTACTCCCAGGAAGTCCCAACGAGACTATCTCTTCGTTTGATCAACAGCTGCCTGTCTCAATCACTCTGGTTCAGAGCCTTGAGTCCACGCAGCTGTTTCAAACCACAGATACGTCTTGTTGGTTTTGTTGAATAGAAATGGATAGCGGCAGAGAAGCCAGGAGAATTTGTGAATGCATATTACCTGTCGGTGTTGTGCCATTCTGAGCTCCATGGTATATAGTGCAATAAACACAGTTTGACTGGAATTCTACTACAGTTTCCCCGGTTTGGGGATTGATAATCCCCAAGATACATGTTAGTAATTCCTCAAACAAACTGTTTACAATTACCTTAACCTTACTGTTTAACCTAATTACCTCAGAGCCAAACCTTTCCAGAATCCTTCTGACTCATTTTCCGTATTTGTTAGTATCATTTACTTTCAACACCCACATTACTCCCTCCCCTACTGACCGACTATGGACCCATCTTTTATTTACACAGTTCTCTATTCACTCACACCGTTTAACAATTTCCACTCATTTTGCAGGTTATATACAATGTTATCAGTTATATCAATTTCACTTCCGTCTAGGTCCGTCCCTTTATACAAAAAGATGATCGTACCAATTACCAGGTTTAGACTATACTTTGTGTTTTTTATCCAAATGTGTCTGTTTTGTGCAATTCACTCTGAAAGAAAAGACCTTACATTGCATTTACTATCTAAACATTTCTAAAAAAGGAGAGAGCTTAGCTAATGAAAAATGAAAAATTAATATGTACACGCCCTCTCCAAGGCCTATCAGTTACACTATCCCTTCCTTTGCCTATGTATATCGTTTAGGCTTCTTGATGACTCGTTGTGGTCGAGTATCTTGTTCAGGGCTTGTGCTAAGCACTGGTTCCTCTGGCTCTTCTGGTACCTTCTCCATGTCCACAGAGGAGAAGTTATTATGTTCCAATTCATAATCCTCTCCTCTGTCTGGTTCCTGTAAAAACGCTTTGATCTTCTACTGGTGGCCAATCGTGGCCCCCTCGGTCTGGCTCGCCATAATCATCCGGGTCTTCCCCATCGTTTGGGGTTAGCGCCGCCTTCACTTCGCCTTCGTGTAATGGTTGCGACGCCCCGGTTTTACCGTCAAGGTCTTGTGGTTCAGGTTCCCATTCTTGGTCCGTATTGGTTGCTTTTACACAATGAGTAACGTGAAACCACATAGGCGATCCTTCAACTTGTAAAGCCCTCTCGGTGGCTCGAACGACTTTGTATGGCCCTTCCCGTCTCGCGCCAAACCACTTGCGTCTAAATACTTTGACATAAACGTAGTCGCCTGGTATGATTTGAGGTGTAGTCTGCCTATTCACCTCCTCCCCGGTTTCATGCTCCTGTCTACTGGAGACATGAACCAGAATACTTTTGTGTATCTCTGACATGTATTTTACGTACTCACGCATGTCGTTGTCCAGGATGTCCAAACTCGGACCTTTGCCTGTCGCGCGCAAACCTGGTACTACCATGCAGCGACCTAGCATCATTTCGTGCGGTGTCAAACGCAGACCGCGAAGTTCGCACGAACGACAAGCAAACCGTACTAGAGGGAGAGCGTTCAACCAAATCAGTCCTGTGTGTTGACAGATCATTACCAGCTTATTTTTAATTCGTTTTTAACCGTTTTCTTCTTGTTGTACCTTGTGCTAACCACAGCCTCCTCTTTGTTGTGTGCAGGTCTCGGTACTGCTCCAATTTTCCACAGAAGGAAACGATTTTCCCTCTGTCCTTATTTGCATTTTGGATTATTATTTACAAAACACATAATAGATTGGAAACATTTATTTTCGCAGATACATTCTCTACTGTTCCGCATTTTGACAATACATAATTCTCCAAATCATTTATCTATGTATTTTACAGCTTCTTACGTTAGCATCCAATCAAATCACCTTTGTCTCATTTCTTATTTGTGCTGTACTGTTTTACTAGATCAAATATCTCAAGCTCAACACAACTATCCACACCCTTAAAAGTGGAATATTCATTATTTCACTATCAATACCTTGTTTCCCGACAGCTCCTCGGTCCGGACAGCCAGCTCTAGACGAGGCCAATCACCAACAGAACCTATGTGCATGGTCAACAAACCACAGTCTCTTTAAACACTCATCACACACACTCCGCCAGCTTTCAACAAGCCGGTGCAGAGCCTCCCATAAGTCAATCATCAAATTCACATGTCTGCACCCTACATGAACACTATCTGGCCAATTTGCGACCAGAAACCTACAGAGCTTTCTATAGACAGAGAAATATGTTTCCCCAACACTTAACATAACCCAACATGTGACACAACCCCCCAGATTCTACATCTGGACTCTTAATGAGCGGAAAACAAACCATGAACCAGCTCCCGTCCATTCTCAGTTTCCAGCTCATTATATCAGACTTCCTACCAGTCTCGCTGTGTCACCACCACCTGCTATCCCTGACCAGCGAGAGATCCCTCCCAGCCAGCCAGTTCCTAAAAAATATAGTCAAACAAAAACAAAGAAAATTGTAAATAAACAAAAAAATTGTGAGTGCCTAAATGCTACACACTCATCCAACAGAATTAACTATCATCTAGAGGCATAAATACCCCTGCAACAAAATTAAATAGTCCTTTGTTTCCAACTCTGTCTAACATTAAATGTTCCATTGTTCCTGTCTAAAACCATTAATTTTGTTAGTTTGATTAGCTCATGCAATATTCAGTTACATCATCCCTCTATAGCCCCAACTTACCCTGGTTAGTCTTCCAAACCATTTTAGTAACTCGCACACCTAATCAAACCTTATCTATGTATCCTCATCTCTATCCTTATTTTAATCAGTCTCATTCTCTTCCGACTGAGCTAGCCGGGCCATTGTTCGCACACTCCCGTGAGATATGACCAGTCTCCCCACACGTCCAACACACCACCTTCCGCACCGGGAATCCAATCGGATTCCGGCCTCTGTCTCCTTTTGGTCGTGGTTGCCACCCTTTGTGTCGCGGCCCAGTTCCCTGTCCGGGCAACGGAGCACAGGGCACTCTTTGATCACGGCGGCCTAGGTCAGACGCCTGAAGCATGATCTCAACAGCTGTCGCTTCTAGTAGCGCAGCCTTTCTTGCCAGTTCTCGTCCCAATCTCTGAATCTCGTGTGCGGCTTGACCAATCTCCAGCTGTATCTTCATCAGATCTCGATGAACTGCCTCGTGTTGTTCGAACGCTGTCACAAACGCTCTCTGTTGTCTATAGGATGCTGCCTCTTCCCCCATCTCAGCACCGGCGGTTTGACTTCCCATCACAGGGCTGGGCCGATGTTGAGGTAGCTGTCGATGGACAGCACAGGGTTGGTTCTGTTCCGGACGGCTTTGGGGAACAGCCTGTGGCAGCAGCTCTGCAGAAAGGTCTCCAGCAGGAACTGGGCCGGGGCGGCGAGGAGGGTCTGCTCGCTGTCTGGAGCACACACGTACTGGAACGGCCTGATGGGGGAGGGGTTCTCCATCACCATGTGTTTGGGTTTGACCACAAAGTCGTTGTGTCCTCCGAATGGAATGTGTTTCTTCCCGCCTCTCATCTTGGCTTCGGTGCTGAGGGCAGGTTGGACATGGGTCGTGTATTCCATACCTGCTGTCGGTCTCAGTTCCAGCCATCCGGCCAGAGTGGATTTCACGGGACCGCTGTAACAACGCCGCCCTCCTCAGTCTCTTTTTCTGTACCTTGGTTAAACTGCAGTCGCCTGCAATGGACACTCCAGCTTGAATCGGTTCTGGTTGGAGTAACACCGTCGTCACTGGTTCACTCCCCTGTATTGGAACCAAAGTCAACATTGCCAGTCCTTTTGTCGTACTGGTCACATGAGAGAAGTCCATATTCCAATTCCAATCAATCAGATCATTATCACTGGTAAAGTCTATCTGGGAAATGTCTGCAGAGGCTCTCGGCCTACTCCCCCCAATGGCCCGATCACTAAGGCCCTTTTCCATATTGTTGTTGTTGTTATTCTATTGTTAATAATATTGCATTTACCGCTCCAGTTGTTCCTATCAATGTTCCACTAAGGTGAACTTCCTATGTTACTGTCATTCATTCCACTTCAAACACTCCTGTAATTACCGTTTGAAAAAACAAGTTTCTCTGTCTTTCACTATTTCTACTTACTTGAGTTAAAACACTCACACTGTCAAATTTCTACTGTGCAGACAAGGATTGATAACTGGCTTATCATTCATACTTATACCAAGGCTCATTACAGCCGGCCCGTTTCCCCAGATGGTTATGGAAATCGTTCAGAGCTCCTGTCCAGTCGAGCACCTGTATGGGAAGAAAGCAAAAACATCCAGACTTAATACAGTGGCATTTCCCTGTTATCTCCACTATTCGTTATGCATTGGAAATGTCGGGCAACACTATACTAATATATTTAGCAAGACACAGTGTGATCTGTTTGAAAATAACGATATAACGATACAGCTTATCTCGTTCGATCTCTGTCAACACACTGGGTTCCTATTTTTTGTTGAATCTCCGCTCTCCTTTACTTCCGCTTGATCCTGCTCCAATTCTGATACTCCTCGGAAAATCAAAACATCTTGATTAATATTGTTACATTCATTTTTTACATTCTTTTCCATTATTTAGTACCACACCCCCCAGGGGACACCTGTCACCCAGACACGTGTCCCCCAGAGGTAATCTAAAGAATGCCACAGACGCCGCGCCACGCACGCCGTGAGGTGTCGACCCTGTTTACTGAAGAGACCCTAACAGCCCCTCCACAGTGGCCTAAACCCACCTCACCACAGGTACACAGCAGACAGCATCCCGGCAACCTCTCCCGTGCTTCAGGCCAGTATCCCCAGAGTCCAGTGCCCTGCCGGACGGCCATGCATAGCCGACCAGACCCAACACCGAACCCCGGGCACACCGCCCCACATCACACAGCCCTCCAAACGTACCTACTATGGGGGAAAAAAAACACAATTGTACACACAATCCTATCCCGTCAATTGCAACGCACGGTCGTCCAGGAACGTCCCCCGCCTCGCACCCACACGCACGCCCCGGCCCTCCCACTCCCCAACCCTGAATGTCCACCACCCAGATCAGAGAATAGTCGCCAGCGCGGACGCCGGGCACCACGGCTTTATCGGAACGCCCACACCTACCCTGCCACCCTCCGCGCCAACCTTCATCACCATCATTGCATACGCAGGCGCAACCGAGCGGTGTGGGTCCCCAGACGCAGAACCAGCCGCGCCGAGAGTCTTGAACACGTACGTCACACACACCCTGATAACATTCACACAAACTACTATAACCGCAAACATCACCACAGCACACAGCAAATACTTAGCAATTGTCCATCCTATGTAACCTAACCAACTTAATAAGTCCCAAACTCAACCTACCGCCTTTGAAACCTTACAGTAAACAGCAATAAACAATATACCTAGCACTACACCGCGTTTGAAACCCATAAAAAAACTCTATATACAGGCCCTAACCTAGGAGAGAAAGAGAAGCGTTTCGGGGGGGGGGGGGGGCCGAGGGGGGAAAGTACATGGAAGAGAGGCGGTGTTGAAATGAGGGGAGCGAGCGAGAGGGGGGGGTAAAAGAGAGAGAGAGGGAGAGGGAAAGAGGGGGGAAGGTGAGAGGGAGAGGGAGAGAGGGGGAGGCGAAAGGGAGAGGGAGGGTGAGAGAAGGAAAGAAAGAGAGGGGGGGTGAAAGAGGAAGAGAGAGAGAGGGAGGGGAGGCGAGAGAGAGAGAGAGAGAGAGAGAAAGAGAAAGAGAGAGAGAGAGAGAGAGAAAGAGAAAGGGAGAGAGAGAGAGAGAAAGAGAGAGAGAGAATAAGAGAGAGAGAAAGAGAGAGAGAGAGAGAGGGGGAGAGAGAGGGGGAGAGAGAGGGGGAGAGAGAGAGAGAGAGAGAGAGAGAGAGAGAGAGAAAGAGAGAGGGAGGGAGGTGAGAGGGAGAGGAGAGAGAGAGAGAAAGAGGAAGAGAGAGAGAGAGAGAGAGAGAGAGAGAGAGAGAGAGAGAGAGAGAGAGAAAGAGAAAGAGAGAGAGAAAGAGAGAGGGAGGGAGGTGAGAGGGAGAGAGAGAGAGAGAAAGAGGAAGAGAGAGAGAGAGAGAGAAGAGAGAGAGGGGGAGAGAGAGAAGAAGAGAGGGGGAGAGAGAGAAGAAGAGAGGGGGAGAGAGAGTGTACAATGAAAACGTTCTGTGAGCAGAATCCAAACATATTCATCCCGTACACTTCTGCCCCCTACTGCATTCCCAATAAACTCCACCTTCCCCTTAACAATGGACGCTCGCCACCCCTACCAAGATGGACGCTCGGTACCCTCCCAAGATGGACGCTCGGTACCCTCCCAAGATGGACGCTCGGTGCCCCTACCAAAATGGACGCGCGGCGCCCCTGCTTAAGATGGACGCCCCCTCGCGAGACATACCGAGAGTCCCGTCATGCCATGACGTCAGCACAGTTAGCTTAGCATGTTAGCTTAGCATATTAGCTTCGTTAGCTTCAACCTAGCGCGCGCTTACGACGTCACATCCGGCGACCGCTTTAGCCGTTAGCGCGGCTAAGTAGCATTAGCTTAGCTGCTCCCATGATCCCATAAAAACGTTCCCAACGACCCGTTCCGCCGCGCGGGCCGTCCCCTCGCAACGTTAATACAATACCACATACCCCACAACAGAATCCTATTTCCCTCAAAACGCCAGTGTAGTGATCTAATTAGAAATATAAAAACATAATATCAAAACACTAGTTTGACCCCTCCGTCGTCATTTCCGGCGAGCTTAGAACGACTTCCGGGTCGGGTCTAGAAAATCCCGATCACCTTAAACATTACATAACTGGTTTTATCCGCCACGAATATGAAAACTTTTAAGTGCCCTACATATCCCCGTAATCTCAAGACACTATCGATCGACCTTATACATTTGAATTACGTCTACTTTTCCCCCCGTTCGCTCCGGTGCCCAGAGGCTAATACAGCAGCTAACCGCTGCTGCGTTCGACGGGCCTCGGAAAACCGGCGTTTCCATTAAACTCCCCCACGGCCAATCGGTGACTTAAATTACATAATAACATAACTATACTTTCACACATCCCACCAATCACTCCTAACCATAAACATTCACCCCTATCGCCCCATTCACAACATACAGTATATGCGCGCACTCCGAAGCGGAGTTCACTCATTCACCATGCATCCTGCATACATTCAAACTTTCAGCCAATACTCTGCAAACAGTAGCCCACACTGCAACTCACCCAGCTCATTCACCACAAACGACCATTCAGTTATACTGTAATATCGCCTCAATCACAACATACAGTATTAAACCGTCCCAGGCGAGCCGCAACGAGCTATCGTTTGTAGCATGTTGCGCGCTACGACACGCACGCGCCCCCCACCACGAAGTTGGGTGGCGCATTTGCCGTTGCGTGTGTGCACTTTGGACGTCGCGTGTGTACCCGATTCAATATTAAAAACCGTTCTCAGTCATATTATAAGTGCCACTTTACAGATTTAATCTATATACTTCACACATGTTAAACCTAACCATAAGTCCTTTCACTCATACACAAACATCATACACTAGTAATTGTTTAACCATAGCTTGCAACATACGAGTCCACCTTAAGTACATATTCTAATGTTTACAGCCTATCGCTGCAACATACGAGTCCTATGTTACAGCATAGCTTGCAACATACGAGTCCTATGTTACAGCATAGCTTGCAACATACGAGTCTACCTCAAGTACTATTCTAATGTTACAGCCTATCGTTGTTTAAATTTAACACGTCCGGCGGTGCCCAGGGTTAAACTAGACTCTATTCATGCTCCATCTCTACTGTAGAAAATACTACGCAAATGTGCTAAAGCCAATACTATAAGGCGTACTATGCACATGTTCCCCTTGCTTAACCCTGAGCACAAACCTAGACATTGTCCCTAAATACTTCCATACCTCTTTTTAATGTTCCGACCACGGGCAGCGTCTCGTTCACTTGTGCTAAAATTCTACTGTAGAACGTACAACGCAAAATTGTGCTTAACACCCTTACTGTAAGGCATACGACAGCACAGTGTGGTTAAAAATCCAGCTTACAGGACCTATAAACACACACAGCCTTGAGTCGCCCCCCTTGGTCAGAACATTTCATTTAATATCTAATTACAGTCATACTTTTAGCAACCCCCCGTTGGTTCGAATAGAGCCCTCATTTTTCATCATCACACTCACCTCTTAGCGACTTCCAGTCACTTGAAGACGGATCGATTGATCAGTTGATTCCTCGTTTGACCGTTCGTGAAGAAAGCGAAGAGAGGCGAGAAAAAAAAAATAATAATAACTTCTCTTTGTTGTGATGAGAAAAAAAAAAACGAGCGCGTCGATTCTTGTCACGGCACCACAATTGAAGTGAATTCCCAGCTTAAATTCCCTATCTATTACTTCTTTCTGCGTTGTGTTTACAAGCTCTTGGGATCCACTCTGTTCTAAATGCAGATAACCAGTGTTTTAACTTGGTTACTGCCTTCTATTTACCCAGATTGAAAATACGGCGCGGCCGTTGAAATGAAGCGAGGTCTGAGCAGTTTGAAAAAGAACCCGTTTTTTAATGAAAAAAGGATTTCAATTAGATGTTACAAAAGAAATATTGTGCAATGAACCTGCAAGACGCATCCAATATGCCGGATGTTTGCAGAAATTCAGACTAATTTCTCAATAAAAAGCTCTGTCTAAAAACATGTCTCGTCTCGTTCTTCAATTCTGCTGCGTCGATTTCTCCTCCTGCTGGGTCTGTTGTGGAGAAAAAGGGTGTGTGTTTCCTGTTGCTTCCTGGGTCTCTGTTCGGGTGTGTTGTTTGTGACTCTACTAGCACGGAGTCTTTGCTAATATCAAATTTAGGCTCCGCCTCTAGTTTTACGGCAAGCGGGCGTTTTCCAAACTCTCCTCGAGTGTTCCTATTGGAGGACACTTACTCTCAACTCTCATTGGCTAACTCCTTATCGTGACGTTTTACATCGAATTGCGTCACGATGTGGATTCTAGGTCCAAACCCTTTGATCAACTGCCCCTTTGTATAGAAGAGACTGTCTGGCGTCTCTCAAAGCAGTCCCTTTGTATTGGACCATTTGCCTCGAACACTTAGGGTGAAAAATCACTCAGTTTATTACTCCCAGGAAGTCCCAACGAGACTATCTCTTCGTTTGATCAACAGCTGCCTGTCTCAATCACTCTGGTTCAGAGCCTTGAGTCCACGCAGCTGTTTCAAACCACAGATACGTCTTGTTGGTTTTGTTGAATAGAAATGGATAGCGGCAGAGAAGCCAGGAGAATTTGTGAATGCATATTACCTGTCGGTGTTGTGCCATTCTGAGCTCCATGGTATATAGTGCAATAAACACAGTTTGACTGGAATTCTACTACACTGTTCTGTGGTTCTTCTCCAGGTGGTTTTCGGTCTGCCTCTCTTCCTCCTGCCCTGTGGGTTCCATGTCAGCGCCCGCTTTGTGATTGATTGATTTCTTCTGAGTGTGTGACCTATCCACTTCCACTTCCTCCTCCGGATTGGAATTTCTATTGTGTCCTGTTTGGTGAGTTCCTACAGGTTGGCGTTAGAGATGGTGTTGGGCCAGTATATTCCCAGGAGGCATCTGAGGCACCGGTTGATGAAGGTCTGTAGCTTATTGAGTATAGTGCTGGTGGTTTTCCAGGATTCTGAGCCATATTCCAGATCTTCCAGCTGCTCTGTCAAGCTCCATTGTATGCCTGTTCTTCTGTTGCTGTTTGTTTCTTTCATCACCCAGTCTATGCAGAGGAGGAAAAGAAAGGGTGAGAGCAGGCACCCCTGCCGCACACCAGTCAGGACCTCGAAAGCTTCTGATATACATCCTTCAGCCCTTGGTAGGTGTTCCTTATTATGCTGATGATCTTTGCTGGGATCCCATAGTGGGCCATCAGTTTCCACAGCATTTCCCTATCCACGCTGTCAAAGGCTTTCTCAAAATCTATGAAATTCACATAGACAGAAGAGTGTGAATGTGAATCACTACCCACCTTCAAAACCACTCTCAAAGAGCACCTACGGGAGACTGCAATTTGAAACTGGCCCCTGTAAATGTCCAAACCCAACCCCCTCCAATGTACAGTTCCCCCCCCCCCCCCCCCCCACCCTGCCTACCAAACCCCGCAACCCCACCCACCTCCAATGTACAGTCCCCCACCCCACCTACCCAACCTCTTCCAATATACAGTTTCTTCCCCCTCAAATGTATACTCTCTTTCAGGGACGTGCACAGGACTTTAGAGGGGCAGGAAAAGGGCACTATACCCCCCTTTTTATGCAGGAGCTCACTTATCCTTGACACTTTTATCACTGACTTAAAAGGCCCATACATCTCCATAAATGTTTAGGGGGGAGGGAATAAGTGCTTACCCTATACAGACCCCAAGAAGTGCTGTATATTCTGTATTGTTTAATATAAATGCATTTTTTATTCCAATCCCGATTTGTATTTGAGATTCCCAAATCCCATCGGACTTGACTTCTTCGTGTCCCTCAGTGAGTGTAATTCAACTGTATGCGCCACAACGGTTTCTATCATCATTATCATCATCACCACCCACACTTCTATGCATAAAATATATAGGTCCGCACGCTGAGGAGGTTGTGCAAACTGCAATGGAATACGGGGCATCTCTCTCTCTCTTTACCTAATATTTTTATTCTATCCTGACATTTTTCAGCTGGAAGGGCAGCCTATACCCCTTGGGCTCTATGTGTGCACGTGCCTGCTCTCTTTTTAGACTCTTTTTGTACTCATAAACAGGACTGTATATTTGTAGATCTGGTATGTCATAAATGTCTAGATGTAACAACAGTACTGTCTATCTGTATGTCATGTATGTCATAATATGTTATGATGAATTGAAAATGGGGGACCCTGATGTAAACAAGACAAAAGTCTTTCTCTGGTCTGCATCCCCTTAACAATTGTGTGTATTGAGCTGTACTGTATTGTACCCATTCTGCAATCTGTTAATAACATTTTCAATCAATCAATCAATCAGGAATCACGAGTCCGATGTCTCCATTGTCCCGGATCCTATGAGTCCTCTGTCTGACTGGCTGGCTGTTGCAGTATAAAGAGTCTTTATATATCTATGGCTGCAGTGCTGCCTGCTAAGTACACACGAAATGCACAGCCCTGCTATATACAGTATCTCATCCCACTGTATTGTTATTTTTATTAAAAATGTGTGTGTATACTTGACCACATCTCAGCCCTGGCCTATTTTTTTTTTGTATTTGTATTTTACTTATAACTATACTATATTCTATTGTGCCTTTCAAAATAAAGGTTGAATGAATTCCGTTCACTAACTTCACCCCAGTCAGTGAATCTAAGTAATAAGTTAAATATTGCAATAAACAATGGTGTTCGTTATGTGGCTGATATATTTTATGCACATGCTATGATGATGATGATGTTGATGATGATGGTTATGATTATTATTAGTAGTAGTAGTAGTAGTAGTGGTATAGACTAGTAAATAATGAATATAAGCAAAACAACAACAAACTATAGTTATATTATTATAATTGTTAGACAACACAACAGACAAAAATAGGCTTATAGGCTACTTTACCTAATGTGGGGGGGGGGGGGGGGGGCTCAGTGACTCAAGTGAACCGGATCACTTTAGTGAGTGACTCAGACTAACCAGAGTCCATAAAATGAACCGGATGTACCACCACTCCCCAGGTTGATACATTTGTTTTTGAGCCACAGATAATTCAGAGACAATGTCCATGGATGAATTTATTTCAAAAATAGACAAGAACTAGATCAGCACAAACTACAGACGTTGTACTGCTTCCCCTCTTTTAAATTCGGTGTACGGATGAAGGGCAAATACAGTCCAAATATGTCCAATTGTCAACCTTTTATTCTACTTCCAGCGATCAGAGATCTCATCAAATCTCATCGTTACAACAAGCCTATCAAGCAGTCGTTACAACAAGCCTATCAAGCAGAGTCATTACAACAAGCCTATCAAGCAGAGTCGTTACAACAAGCCTATCAAGCAGAGTCGTTACAACAAGCCTATCAAGCAGAGTCGTTACAACAAGCCTATGTACAACTGACACAGCGATTATAATGATAATTGTCTCCACTTTTACGACCAAGGACTACGATGGAAATAAGAACGTGACTTTTTAACGTTAACCCTTGGTGATTATCATCAGAGCTCCATCTCCTCCATGGCAGCAGCGTTCTTCACTCCTGCTGCCATGATGGCGAAGAACACGTTGGGGAAGAAGGACCTGGCATAGATGGCCACCTTGGGAAGGGAAGGAGCCATCACCACCTCTTTCTTCTTGTTGCTCAGAGTCTTCACGATCTCAGCAGCCGCCTCGTCGGCCGTGACTCCAAGGCGTGTCTGGCTGGAGAAAGCTGAAAGGCCCAGACGGGGGGAGAGGTGAGCATGGATTAGATTAGATTAGATTATTCAAATGTATGTCATTATACAGAACAACGTACAGTACAACAAACGATAAGTTTGGCATCCAACCAGAGTGCAAATGTAACAGTAAATCAATATTGAACAATATATTGCCCAGTCTTATGTTCAGTAAAAGAACATCTACATTTAATATTTCTGGATTTAAAGGGGCAGTTCACCTAAAATAAACATTTTAAATACATGTCCCCCTTACCTGGAGTGCTATCTCCATCCAGATTGTTTCAGAGATTTCTGCCATATACACTGTATTTTCTACACCAACTCTTGCACTAACACTTTCCTTAATAGGGAATTTCTATCACTGAATGTGTCTGACTCCCACCTAAATTGAATTGAATTTAATTGAAAGCCTTTATATATCCCCGAGGGGAGATTCAGATGTCCATCACAGGAGCATAACAGCAATTTAAAAACAGTTAATGGAAACAGTTAATACATTACACTTATTTTAGTATGTGTTAAAAACAAGATGGACAAATACACAGGGCTAAAAAAGTGCTAAAATAGGGCTAAAATAGAGCTAAAAGTGGTGAATGGAAGAAAAGAAAAAGAAACCAGTCCAATCGTGATGTTAAGTAATTAAATTAATTGGTTACAGTCCACAACCCAGCTCCTCCAGTCCACGGCAGTTAGCCCGTCCTGGCCCTGCCTGGTTGTGGAGCCTGATTGCCAACGGCACAAAGGACTGCCCGAAGCGCTTTGTGGTATGTCAGGGGGGGGATAAGTCTGTGGCTAAACGTGGACCGCTTTGCGGTCAGTTCATCATGGAGGAAGTGGCAGGGGTTCTCAAGGATATCTTGTCCAGGTCCGCTCCCACCACAGAGCTTGCTTCCTGTAGAGGGCCTCTGTGTTGTCCGTCCAGTCCAGTTTATTGTTCATGAGAACACCCAGGAATTTATAGTTATCCACCATTTCCACCTCCACCCCCTGGATGATGATGGGAGTTGGGGGCTTCCTCCTGCTCCGCCGATGGTCTACTACCATCTCCTTCATCTTCATACGGACAATGTATAACGTATGAAGTATATCACGGCATACATACCTTATGCATACTGCACATTATGTGTATACTGTATACTTACTCAATCAGAGCATATATTTAGCATTTTTAAATTATATATTAGATTAGATATTAGATATTAGATTAGATATTTTAACTATATTTATTGTAAGGCAAATATAACTGAGAGGGCATACATGCCCTCATCTGCACCTTGACCTTTTTACACTGTGTACTTGCCCATATGCGCATATTCAGAGTTAATTATATTCTTATATTGTTTACACTGCCTATTTAAATTTTTTACTTCTCCACTGTACTATAATTTTATGACCTGTATCATGTCTACTACTATCACATCTACCTGTACCCTCCCCCCTCCCCCATGCTGCTATGATGCCTGAAAGGGGATCAATAAAGGAATATCTTATCTAACTTTATAAAGTACACAGAGGATACTGCCTTGGTGAGCCTCAGGTATGATGCTGAGGAGGAGCATGTGCCAGACTACTTCCTGAACCAAACCTTCTCCTAAACACCTCACAAACAAAGGAAATTACCATTGATTTTAGAAAGCTGCAATCTTCTCACCCTGCTTTCATCAATGAGGAGCCAATACAATCTGTAACAGATTTACAAGTAGCTAACTTGGCATTGTGCTCAAGCATACGATTAAATGGGATCTGTGGACTGACCTCATGAGCACTAAGACACAAATAATGTATTTTCTAAAGAAAATGTCCACAGCAAAATGCTCCAAATTTCTTAATCCTCTGCATCATCTGCTGGTTAGGCCAGATGCTGCCTACTGAGGCACAGAAGAAGACTGTCATCTACAGAGATTGAACAATAAATAAAGCCAACAATATAGTGAGTGACCAAATAAATCCAAGTTTTCATTTGATCCACAAGCCGTTAAAGGAACACGCCAACTGTTTGGGAAATTAGCTTATTTGCTAATCTACCCTGTTGTTAGACAAGCAGATACATACCATTTTCTTCTCTGTGGATGCATTAGGCTTAGGGAACAGCCGCACTGTTAGCCTACCTTAGCGTCATTCACTGGAAGTAGGTGTGCCACTGTGCCAGTGTAGCCTAGTTCCCAACAGTCACCCCCAATACACTCCAAATACAACTCCAAAACTTTCCTGTAAACATGTTGTGACCTGTGTCTTTACCACGTGGAGAAATATATATATATTTTTGACATTTTCGTTTTCTAAGCAGATATATACTGTTTAAAAAAAAATTAACTGGGCTTTTTTTAAGGTGATGAAATCACTGCGCCCAGGCAGCAGTGGTTCGGCAAAAAAAAATTCCGAGATATCTGCTCAGAAAACGAAAATGTCTAATTTTTTTTTTAATTTCTCCACGTGGTAAATACACAGGTCAGAAAGTTTTGGAGTTGTATTTGGAGTGTATTTCGTGACTGTTGGGAACTAGGCTACACTGGCACACCTACTTCCTAAAGAACTATTTGTATCTTATTTTTTAGCACTCGCTTGTATTTAAATTGTAAACAAATTTATTGTTAAGTATTGTGTGATTTTGTGTGAAGGGTGGACTAGCAAAGTAAGATTTTCATTGTACGGCAAACTGTCTGTTTAACTGTGCACATGACAATAAACAATCTTGAATCTTGAATAATCTTGGATTATCTTGAGTAACGGGGTCATGATTTCTGATGTTGCTTTTGAGTTTTTCAAATGTATCTTTTTGGTCCTTTGAGCAGCACATGCCATTCAGCTCCATTGTATTGGAGTGACAGCAGATCTCTCCACAGCAAATCTCTCTACAGCAGATCTCTAAAAACAAAGCTAATCACACCACAACTGAATGGATAGATATATATACAGTACTCTGGGTAAGGGGGGAAATATGTATTTATTTTGTAAACATTTTGGGTGAACTGCCCCTTTAACTGACTTTACTCACATGACCAGAAAGAGCTGGGCGCTTCCTCCTCAGCCACTGGCGCACTGATGAAGGTGTGGCTGAGAGTGCTGACTGTGATGCCATACTCCTCTACCTCTGCTCTCAAGCAGTCGAAGAAGGCCTGGACGGCGTGCTTGGAGGCAGCATCTGGAACAGAGAACATGCCATCTATTACTGCTGTATTGTGAATCCCATCAGACAAGCAAACATGGTACGTGGTAAGACTAAGGTACCCATGTACATATCAAAATACTTCCCAAATGTCAGTGACTACCACGACCACAACACCAGAGGGAGCTCAACAAATCATGTTAAACCCATATTCGGCTCAAACAAGGGACTAAACACGTTTTGCAATTATGCCACATCAATGTGGAACGCCCTACCAAAGCTGTAAAGGAATGTGAATCCCTACCCACATTCAAAACCGCAATTCGAAACTGGCCACCGTAAATGTTCAAACCCCCCCACCCCCTCCTAATAGACAGTCTCCTCTCCACCGTATATATTCTCTCCCCACCGTATGTATATTTCTCTCCCACCCACCCACCCCCTCCTAATGTACAGTCTCCTCCCCATCATATGTATATACTCTCTGTCAGGATCTATGGGTAACAGTACTGTATATTTGCATATCGTATATGTCACAAATGTAACGGTATACTATATACCTGTATGTCATGTATGTCCCTATGCCATAAATGTCATAAATATGTTGTGTATGTCATAAATGTCACTATGAATTGAAAATGGGGGACCCTGATGTAAACAAGACAAACGTCTTTCTCTGGTCTGCATCCCCTTAACAATTGTGTGTATTGAGCCGTACTGTATTGTACCCATTCTGCAATCTGTTAAATAAAGTTTTCATTCATTCATTCATTCATACGAGTTCAAAATCTTTTAACTGCAGTCCTGTGTAGATAATGGTGTGAACACTGTGATGATTACCCATACTGTACGACTTTGAACGCTGTTGCCTCTGTATACCATATAAATACTTTTTTCTTCTTCTTATGAATCTTTTAAATCTAATCAAATCTAATGATTAGGGGTTCAATTCCCACTAGGGCCACCCATGTTACAAAATGTACTCGCTCACAAAAAAAATCATTTCTTTTCTGAAGCAGAGCATTGCTGAAAAAGAGCATCCGTACTCAGAGAACCTACCCTGGTAAATAAAGGTTAAAATAAATTATAACAGTAAAAGGAAATTGAACAGCTGCTGGCCAAGGAGCAAACCATAGTGGTGGATAGAGTGTCCACGTATGAAGGATCCCGGTCCTCCCCGTACCACGCTGTTTGAATCAGACCATCTTCTTCCACAACGTCTGTAGGGGGAACTTGACTGTTCTCATACTGCCATAGACACACACTTTTCTGTAATGAGGTTACTGATTCCCACCACTCTTTCCACTAAGTGACAGTAATGCGTTAAAGTTCAGTGATTCAGTAAGGAAGAAGCAGTGTTGTCTTCTGGGTAGAAATACATTATGTGCCTCTAATGGTGTGGTAGTGGTGAGGGAGCTTTGGATGTACTGTCTAGAGAGGAACTACTCGCGATACGCTATTCACGATAAGCTGTGACCCTCATTGTGCAGGTGCTCTCAGGACTAGCATTGAGCTCAGTCGAATTGTGAGAGCATTTTTATGGACTCTGCTTGAGTCCAATGATGCCTCCCACGAGTCCCTATCGGGCAGCTAACCAGGTATGAAAGGAGGCAGGGCTAAAGTGTAGGGGGCTAACCGACACCAATGGATAACTACTCTCTACTCTACTGGGTCCAATGACGCCTCCTGCAAGTCTCTATCATGAGTTGTGTTTTGTCATGTTATGTAGAAGTTGTGCACCTTTATGTTATAGGCCACTCTCACTACTTTTTTTTTGCCAATTGGTATGAACACACTTACACACACACACCTTCATACACACACACACATACCTTCATACACACACACACACACACACACACACACACACACACACACACACACACACACACACACACACACACACACACACACACACACACACACACCTCAACTGTGGCTGCTAGAGGGTGGGAACACTTTTGTGGACCAACCAACCAACAGAGCAGGCTATAGAGCTGCTGGTCGCACCAAAAAATACTCAGCATAGAAACAAGTATACACAAACACGAGGCGCCCCGGGTGGTATTCGATTATTACTTTTGATTATTATTTGTATTTATTTATTTATTTATTTATTTATTTATTTATTTATTTATTTATTTATTTATTTATTTATTTATTTATTTATTTATTTATTTATTTATTTATTTATTTATTTATTTATTTATTTATTTATTTATTTATTTATTTATTTATTTATTTATTTATTTATTTATTTATTTATTTATTTATTTATTTATTTATTTATTTATTTATTTATTTATTTATTTATTTATTTATTTATTTATTTATTTATTTATTCTGGTCTTTGTACAGTAGGTGTCATCTCCATAATAATTCCTGATTCACCTCATAAACTGTTCATCAGAGGACCGACTGACAGAACGAGCTATAGAGCAGCTAAGAAAATGTCCTATTTGATTTGATATTGATCTTTCTTTGTCCAAAATCTCAAGGCACACCTGAACTGAAGGCACGCCAGGGAGCCTCAGCTGAGAACCACTGAACCAAATAACTCACATGTTGTGCGGAACGGTACAGCTAGCTTTCCTTGGATGCTGTTGACCAGAACCAGATGGCCAGTCCTTCTGGAGATCATGGAGGGCAGGAGACCTGCAGCAGAGACACAAAGCATATTGTATAGTGAGAACATACCAATGAGAAATATGGACAGCACTTCATATTACAGTACACATATCGCAGGGTAATTACCATGTAATAACATAGAAATAACAATTCTGGTAAGCTCTGGTAATGACAAGTACCGGTAAACCTACCTGAGAAAGCACCCGTTCATAATTACAAACAATGACATGTCATAACCAAGTAATGAAATTATTTGAATACCCTGAAGACTCTGGCAGGAGCACTCATTCAGGGGTACTACGACTATGCTTGCACCTCATGGTACCAAAGCACCTCAAAGGCGCTAAAAACAAAATTACAAACATCTCAAAACAAACTGGTCAGACTACTGCTTGACCTTACTCCTAGAACCCACCTCACCCCTGCCCACTTTGACAACCTAGGATGGCTTAGAGTAGACGACAGAGTACAGCAACTTGCAATGGGCCTGGTCTACAAGATACACTACACGACCAAGGTACCCATGTACATGTCAAAATACTTCCCAAAGGTCAGTGAATACCACGATCACAACACCAGAGGGAGCTCCACAAATCATGTTAAACCCAGATTCGGCTCAAATAAGGGACTAAACACGTTTCGCAATTATGCCACATCAATGTGGAACGCCCTACCCAAAGCTGTAAAAGAATGTGGATCACTACCCACTTTCAAAACCTCTCTCAAGGGACACCTACGGGAGACTGCAATTCAACACTGGCCCCTGTAAATATCCTAACCCAACCCCCTCCAATGTACAGTCATTTACCTAGTATGGTTTTGTCAATAGTCCAATGTACAATTTTGTTTGT
This sequence comes from Notolepis coatsorum, assembly GCF_963971535.1. Lineage (NCBI taxonomy): Eukaryota > Metazoa > Chordata > Actinopteri > Aulopiformes > Paralepididae > Notolepis > Notolepis coatsorum. The sequence goes on from NC_140178.1 coordinate 28,385,476, forward strand.
TTGTACAGTGTCTCCTCCCCCCCCCCCTCAATGTACAGTTATACTTGTTTATACAGTGTGCCCCCCCCCCCCCCCCCCAACCACCTCCAATGTAAATTACCCAGTATGGTTGTCAATATCCCAATGTACCCAACCCCCCGGGCCCCCACCCAACCTCCTCCAATGTACAGTTTCTACGTCAAATGTATATACTTCCTTTTCTTGACTCCTTCTGTATCACAAACAGTACTGTATTTGCAAATCTGGTATGCCATAAATGTATAGATGTAGCAGTACTGACTATCTGTCCTGATGAATTGAAAATGGGGGACCCTGATGTAAACAAGACGAAAGTCTTTCTCTGGTCTGCATCCCCTTAACAATTGTGTGTATTGAGCTGTACTGTATTGTACCCATTCTGCAATCTGTTAATAAAGTTTTCAATCAATCAATCAATCAATGTTATTACACAGTAATTACCATGTAATTAGTGTACTGTATATGAAGTGCTACCGGAATATGGTTATAACTATGTATATACATATCTCTCTTCAACCTTAAGTGTTTTCTGAAAAACCTTTCCCTGTTACCAAATGAAGCCTGATTGTTTCATACCATACAGTGCGAGTGCATGATTTACCTTTGGCCAGTGTGACGGGCCCAAAGTAGTTGTTGTCCATGACTAACTTGTCCATCTCCAGGGAGACGTTCTGCACCGGCGCCTTGACCTTCAGGCTGCTGTTGAGGATGAGGATGTCCAGGCAGCCGTAGCACTCCAGGACCTCCGCTATCACCTCAGGCATGCTGTCCATGTCACCGAAATCCAACAGCACCAGTTTCGGGGGAAAGGTCTGGAGAGGAGAGAGGAGTGGACATGAATAAATAAATATTAATGAAATCAATCAATCAGTATTCATATTCTATAACTTTATCTGCATAGCACCTTATAGCACATTATGGACAGTATACAATTTATCTTGCTTCATTGATGGCATATTGGCATAATTTTTGGTCGATTGGAGATTGCCCAAATTATCTCACTTCGCAATTAGAGTGGACATCTGGACCCTATGGTATACATGATCCAATGATTGGCTCTTACACTCAGAGCACCTAGAGTCTGTACTAAACTTGTGAAATTTGCTTTTAGCTTCTGTCCTGACACGTGGAACATCATACAACAAACTCTAAAACTCAATATTTTGGTATAATTTGGTCAGTTTAAATCTTTAATCACCAACCATTCCACCATAACCTGCAGTTGTTTTAATTGATTGTATATACTGTTGTATTTTTTGCATTATTTTGTATATCTATTGTTTTTATTGTTTTTATTTATTATGTATTATGCTCGACACCGTTGAAAACGAGAGCCTGCCCTCAATGAATTTTAAAATAGAATAGAAATACTTTATTCATCCCGAGGGAAATTTGACAATTCTCGAGTTGAAATAAAGATTGAATGGGTATACTTACTAGAGTGGGGTCCGAGGCGCTCGCCAACTCATCGGCAAAGTCTTCAAGTTTCTCACAGATTTTGCCACAGAGAATCAGCCTGGCCCCTCCCTTGTGAAACACGCTCGCACATTCTGGGTTGACGAGATAAAAAAGACATCAAGAAAATGTATGATGAAATGAGAAGAGACGGTAGAGAAATATGAACTGCGATAATGCAGTTATACAGTGCTAACCCTCTTTTTTAATAACCTTTCAGAATGAGATATAGGGCACAACGTACCTTTGCCTAGTCCAGTCAGAGCATCCGTTATCACCACCACCTTGTTGCGTACTGATGTTTTGGACAACAGGCTGGTAACGACACTGTAGAGGTAGAAAAGCCCAGCCGTCACCACGACCACACAGGGCACCACGATAACCGTGGTCGTCAGTAGAGGGTCCATCTCCTGGAGGATCCCCTACAACATTAAAATGTGGAGTCAGGAATCAATTAAAGAGCTTTAATTAAATATAATGAATGTACTTTTTTTATTTTTATTATTATTATTATTATTATTATTATTATTATTATTATTATTATTATTATTATTATTATTATTATTATTATTATTATTATTATTATTATTATTATTATTATTATTATTATTATTATTATTATTATTATTATTATTACAGGTTAACCGTATGTAGTGTGGTAGTGAAATCCTTCTGTAGTTCTGGTAGTGAAATCATTAACCCTTTGTAGTGTGGTAGTGAAAGAGGTAACCTTCTGTAGTGTGGTAGTGAAATCGTTAACCCTTTGTAGTGTGGTAGTGAAAAGGTTAATAATAATAATAATAATAATAATAATAATAATAATAATAATAATAATAATAATAATAATAATAATAATAATAATAATAATAATAATAATAATAATAATGATAATGAATAAAAGCAGAACAAGCATTTCACTGTGAATGCTGTGACATTCACAGAATTGATTAAATACATTACACATACCTGTTTTGCATACATTATGTTTATGTTTATGTTTTTGTTTATGATTATGTTTATGTTTATTAAAGGGGAATTCCACTCTGGGTCTCTTGTGTTTATAGAAAAGTTACTTTACTACAGAGTAATATTAGCCCACAGCCATCTCTGTATATATATAGTCAGGCCAGAGATATATACAGTAGGACTAAACCACTGCTCCCTGCTTTAGATCACGTTTTATTAGCCTATTGCCTATATCTATGTTTTTCTACTATTACCCGTCCATACCTGTACCTTCTTCTCCCCCCTTTCCCATGCTGCTATGACGCCCAAATTTCCCCAAGGGGATCAATAAAGCAATATCTTATCTTATCTAACGCTTCAGTTTCCTGCTTTACAGAGGACTACACTGTCTCTGAAAAGGGTCAGTCGTCAGACAACGCCAGTCAAAGGTTGACCACTCCTACCAAACACACACAAGGAGGGGAGGGCTGAGCTTTCACTTCTGGTTACTGCGTTACCTGGCAAGGGAGTGGGAAGCTGATTCAGAGACAATCAAGGTATCAGGAAACGCCATTGTTGTAGTTTTTCAAAATTGAGTCAGGGTAGAACTACTGTGCTTGATATTGGCTTTTTTACCGATACCGATATACCGATATTGTCCAACTCTTAATTTCCGATACCGATATCAACCGATACCAATATATGCAGGGTTTCCCCCCCCAAAAAACGGAATCATTTCAGGTAATTAACATTACATATATCTTGTCATGGAATTAACAACATTATGCATACTTTTGACAATAAATAAAATCAGAATTTGTTCTTACTTGCTTGCCTGGGTAAATAAAGGTGAAATTAATTATTATTATTATATTTTTTTTTTTACCGATACCGATAATTTCCGATATCACATTTTAATGCCAATATCTGCCGATAATATCGGTAGGCCGATAATATCGGACATCCCTGTCATTATGACAAATGTCTCTGCCGATATTTCTGAGCAGAGATTGTTTTGGCGCAGCCAGATGGAGAGAATGAATCAGTTATGCCTCAATCTGGTCAATGAGTTTAACATTGCTTTACAGTGGAATTTCCCTTTAAAGAATATTTGGATAAGTTCAGGGTTAGCTCAAACGTTTAGCGCGATAGTATGTTCAAATCCATGAACATACTCTCGGATGATGGAAGATGTCTTGTTCGATGATGCAGATGAGATGGTATGGTATGTTGGAAAACCATCTAGCATCTACTGAACATGATTGAAAAGGATAATTTCATACCCAAATGCTTTCCGGTTCTGTTACAATGGAATCCATCTCACCCTCTACAACCTTTTGCTTTTTTTTTTATATACAGTATAGCTATTCTTACAATTCTGAAACGAAAAAAGAAAACAGAATGGTTTGAAAACTGATGTGTTGCACAATGATAAGAGAGCGATAACTAAGATGTAAGGGGTAAATAAAGGTATGGTCTGTAATAAATAAGTCTTGATATTAGATTAGATTAGATTAGATTAGATTAGATTAGATTAGATTAAAATGTATTGTCATTATACAGCACAAGTACAGTACAACAAGAAGTTTGGCATCAAACCAGAGTGCAAATGTAACAGTAAAGAACAATAGTAATATACAGGTGAGTAAACTGGGTATAAAATATACAAATGAGTACTACTGAGTGTAGTGCTAACCAGATCTATGTACAGAGTTGTAATATAATATGTACAATTATAAAGACATATGGTAGTCATAGCATAAGTAGTGAGAGGATATGTACAGCTATAGATATGGGTATATACCCATAGAATAACCATGTAATATGAGTATGACAACAAATAGAATCCCTACAGATACTCATTATTTAAGTGGAAGAGTCACTAGTCACTACCATAATTAAAAGAACACGCCAACATTTTGGGAAATTAGCTTATCGTCTTCTCCAGAGAGACAATGCAGCTAATGTGCAGCCAGATAGCTTTCTACTGAACGCACAGAGAGGAAACTGGTATTTATCTTCTTGTCTCTCTCTGGAGAAGACGGTAAGCTAATTTCCCAAAATGTTGGCATGTTCCTTTAAGTTGATCTCATTAGAAATCACTTAACCCTTGTGTGGTGTTCGGGTCTGTGGGAACCATTTTCAATGTTTACTAAAAGACAAATGACACAATTAATTATTTATTTTAACCTGAGACTCGTTGGCCTTGGCTCATTTTATGTGAAGAACGTATAAAAGAACACATTTTCATTGAGGGCACACTGTGCACCTCCCCCTACACATTTATATTACATACATGGACCAGAACGTGTGGACATTGTAGGAAAACAAGTAAATATGGTAAATAAAAAGATTCACTGTCTGCCTCCACTTTGTTTCATTTATATTTGTCAAGATGAACATGATTTATTCCATTCATGTCTTGATTATAATATATTCATTTTTTTTTTTTTTTTTTTTTTTTTTTAAACCTACATCACATTTGATCACCAACGTTGAATAGCACTTGTATTGATACATGTGATCTAGCAGTAGCAAATGGCAAATATTAACCATATATGCTGTCTATATTGCTTGTAATTGAGATAAAGTTAACAACATTCATTGTTATGGCTTCATTGATTTAAAATCCCAATAATGTTGTGGGTCCAGTGGTCCACCAGAGCCGTGCACATTGTGGGTGACAAAAACGCGAACGCCACACAAGGGTTAAAGGGAGGATAGTTGTGATCTTTGGAACGCTGGCCCCGTTTCCTACATACTGTGGTGATCAGACATAGACATAATTCATACACGGAACTGTGGTTGGGAACTTGAAACTGGCCACCGTAAATGACCAAACTCCCCACCACCTCCTAATAGACAGTCTCCTCCCCACCGCATGTATATATTCTCTCCCCGCCGTATGTATATTTCTCTCCCACCCACCCACCCCCTCATAATGTACAGTCTCCACCCCACCGTATGTATATTTCCCTCCCACTCCCCTCCTAATGTACAGTCCCCTCCCCATCATATGTATATACTCTGTCAGGATCTATGGGTAACAGTACTGTATATTTGAATACCGTTTATGTCACAAATGTATCAGTACTAAATACCTGTATGTCCTATGCTATAAATGTCATGTATGTTGTGTATGTCATAAATGTCAATATGAAATGAAAATGGGGGACCCTGATGTAAACAAGTCAAATGTCTTTCTCTGGTCTGCATCCCCTTAACAATTGTGTGTATTGAGCCGTACTGTATTGTACCCATTCTGCAACCTGTTAAATAAAGTTTTCATTCATTCATTCCTCATTCTATTTTTTTTTTTTTTTTATATTTTTATTTTTTGCACAAATCTCTCCAACATTCCAAACATCTCTTTCCACATCATCATATTCAATTTCCAGGATTTGCCTTTTTCTTTTTTGTAAGAACATACAAAACATGTAAAGGACTCATACAAATACATTAATAACTGACATGGAAAATAAAAAAATACTTACAAAAAAAGAAACATACTATACTATACATTATGCGTATACATTCCTGATATATATACCTTGCATGTAGACCGAACTACCTTCGAGCAGGTATGTGCTGCATCCTCTATCAGGATGCCACCCTTCTCCATATTTCATGTGAGAGAAAGCGCCCCAGATATATGCAGTTGTGCATGATAACATGCATGCACGCATGTCTCCGACACATGTATGTGGGTACGTGTATCACGTAAGCATGTGTACATGCCTCATATGTGTGTGTGTGCATCTTCCTGGTATGTGACTGTACTCCTATCTCTTGTGTGTGTTTCGTATCCATGTGTGCCTCTGCCCCCTATGTGAGTGTATATCTCAGATGTGTATATATATGTGCGTCTCAGCTACGTATGTGTGTGTCTCCTATATACATGTGTATCCCCCTTATGTGTCAGTGAAAGCTTATATTTCAACTATGTGTATATGTAGGTATGTGTATGCCTATTTCCTATAAATGAGTATGTGCATGTATGTGTGCCCCTGATGTGTATACCTTATCCTTGTGTATATGAGTGTGTGTAAACCTATTATGTACACATATGAATATGTGTATCCTAGATACTTGTATGCGGCTATACCTGCGCACATGTGAGTGTGATAGAGACAGTGACCGTTCCATAGACACACCATCCGGACATAAAATATATGTACATATATACACAATACATTATAAAGCACAGGTACCATCAGATCAAATCCCCTTTTTCATATTCATCCTTGATAATATTGTAATCCCATCTTAATCATTTGTCCCCAGACCGTTCAGTCAGGTGTAGAAAACTGTCCCATACCTCAGCGAAAATATCCTCTCTCCCTGCGACTCTATACGTCACCCTTTCATATGATGCTGTCCGGAACATTAGTTCCATCCATTCTTTAAAAGTAATATCAACAGGTGATTTCCAATGTCGTAATGCAATTCTACATCCTGATATCATGGCCATTCTATACCACATTCCCCGGTATTTAGGCAGTTTAATCCCTTTCGGTACTATACCCAAAACACATGCCATTGGGGCGTTATTTATCTTCACATTCAAGACCTTACTTAGGAATATCACAATTTGATCCCACATTTTCCGGACCTTCTCACATTCGTACAACATGTGCAGTAAAGTGCCTGTCTCCTTCTCACATCTCCAGCAGATGTCACTGTCCCTTAATTTCAGTCTGGCCAGTTTACTAGGCGTCCAATAGCTTCTGTTCAACACTTTGTAAAAAATAAGTTGTGATTGCGCCTCCCTAGAGAATTTACTCCATTTGGACACCAGTTTCTCCCACATTTCCTCAGTAATATCCTCACGTACATCGTTCTCCCAGCTCAATCTCAGACCCGCCAATTTGGGTGCATTGTATTCTCTTATAACATCATAAAATCTTGACGCACCGCCTTTCCTACGCCATCCTTTATAGAATATTTCTTGAATTGCAGTAATCGGGCCACACTTTGGTCCTCCTATTGATGACGATATACAATGTCTAATCTGTAGGAATTTATAAAAGTTTTTATTATCTATATCAAAATCCTCTTTAATATCCTCAAAAGGCAAGACCCCATCCTCCCCGGCTATATCCCCTAGTACATGTATCCCCCTTTTAATCCAATCGTCCCATATGACTGATTTCTTACCAATCTTTAGTTTCTTATTATACCATATAGAGGCTCTCGTAGTTAGATATGGGCTATCACCAGTCATTTTGTGCGATTGATTCCAAGTTTCCCTGATAAATGCCATTAAAGGGTTTTTAAAAGGTATAGGTCTGTCTGATTGTGTCAGGAAGGATTCCAGAGATGAGGGATATATCATTTCCTCCTCCATCTTGACCCAAGCAGGTGCCTCCTCAGACGAGTGATTCAGTTTGGAGAGCTGGGAGAGCGAGAATGCATAGTGATACCAGTCTAGTTTAGGCAGGGAATTCCTCATTCTATTCTAACGTTACACTGATATGTTGTGCCTTCATGCATATTAAATATAATACGTTCTCCTTCGAGACACCGCCTCCGACTCCCATCTCTCAGCGCTACAATACAATAATGGATTGTGTGTTAGCTAGCCGGAGATGTGGAACAGCATGGATTGTGCTTAAAAAGGACTCCACCGTTCAACAACAATGTTGATGAATAGGAAATACAGTAGGGCTAGGGTTCCAGAAATCACAACTATATCCCCTTAGCGATAAGTGGTCCCCTATTTGTTCGAACTGGGAGTTACACAGCCCACAGTTTACCATGTTGAGTACAGTGTGCCTGTCCCAATGGGGGGGACTTCTAAATATAAACTGACCCAGTAACAGATACTGTATCTCTCACAATGTCAGAAGTACCAGCGGCATTACAAGTACCCACTACAAGACAAAGTCAAGTTATCCCAAAACACTATCAAAAGCTGAACATGCATAGGTAACGAATAGAACACTGTCATCTGTGTGGGGTTAGTCAAAATGTGCGCCATGCAATAATACGGTATGTTCCACTAAAACACTAACCCCAGATTCCCTGCACTATAGTGTATCTGAACACATGCTCACAAAGCCTCAACAGAGAGAGCTCTTGGTCCGAGAGGGGGACAGATTAGTCTCTTATCCACAGAGCAGTTTGATCTAGTCAACGCAGGAATGAAGTAGCAAAGCACTTACTGCACGTGTATCAGGATTAGGCCTCCAGCGGTCTTCTGTATTCTTGATTAATTCCACCCAGGAGGAGCTGTAGCTCTGAGCCCCATGCAGTTCATTCAAACAGAGCTCCTCAGACAGCCAGCATTCCCCCCTCCTGCAATACTTTGGGATTTGAGGTCTTTTAATAGTAACACAGCTGAGTCAGTTATTTTCCATGTATGTTGTCAGGTTGTTATGTTTAGCAGGGGCAGGACAGGCCCGGGGGGGTGGCGGTGGGGGGCGGTGTCTTGTGTCCCATGTTGCTGAAACCATTCTTGAATTAGGTGAATGTTACTGCTTTATAGTATGCTGCTCTCAAAGAGCACCTACGGGTGGCTGCAATTAGAAACTGGCCCCTGTAAATGTCAAAATCCCCCCCCCACTCCACTCCACTCCCCCACCCCACCCAACCCCCTATAATGTACAGTTTCTTCCCCTTCGGATTTCTATTTTTGTATGATGTGCTCTCTTTCTTACACAGTACCGTATATATTTGTATGTCTTGTATGTCATAAATGTCTTGATGAATTGAAAATGGAGGACCCTGATGTAAACAAGACGGAACTTTTTCTGGTCTTCATCCTCTTAGCAGTTGTTTGTATTGAGCTGTACTGTCTTGTACCCATTCTGCAATATGTTAATACAGTTTTCAATCAATCAATCAATCAATCAATCAATCAATCAATCAATCAATCAATGCTGCATCATTAGATTAATCCACCCCCACCGACACACACACACACACACACGCACGCACACACACACACACACACACACACACACACACACACACACACACACACACACACACACACACACACAGAGCTAAACACCAGATCAAAGGCACATGCTGTACCCCTCTACGCCGCACTCACAGACAGATACACACACAAACACACACGCACATGTGTGTGTATAGCTACTGTCTATATGCACAGTCACACACAGACTACACAAATAAGGGGTATTGAGTTCTAAATAGAAAAGCATGTTTCAAATGATAGTGCATTTATTTTTCGTTTTTTTTGTGTTATGTATTGTTGTAATAAACTATTAGAAATATGGTGATTAATACATCTTAGATTTCTTAATATTGAATAAAACTGCGTTGCTATTGGTGGAACTAGCATGAGCTGGGGGTGTTGGGGGGCAGAATGTTGGTCAACAAATTGTCTGATTTGTAAATGTTCGGCTAAGCCGTTTCACGGTTCCTGCTAAGGAGAGCAGCTTTGTCCTGATGTTCTACCAGTCTGTGCAAGGGGCGGTGCGTGGATCATGTGCGTGCTGCGAGCGCATCTCCTGTCATGGGAACCTCGAATTAATTCCATGGTTCTTCCTGCACCGATAGCAAGCCCAGTAATAATTCCATGCACAAACTGACCATGCCATTAGCTAACATGTCGGATTTCGAGGAATTTGAAAAACAGCTGAGCGAGAATCGACAGGGTGAGTCTGTCTGTGTTCCCATTTGGTTTGCAGGCTCATCATGCCATGGTAGCGACATATCACCATTCTGTTATGGAGGATGGATAACTCAACCGTTAGAGCTTCACTGTGCAAATGTAGCCGGCGGCATGTAATGAACTAACCCCTTTTTATTGCTGTGATTATTATTATACATCAACTAATTTAAACCCGAAACGACTCAATCAGAAAATACCGGAGCAAGCAATGTCGGTGACGGTCAGTCCGTCGTGGCTTGCATTCGTGGTTATATATCCACTGTCTGTGACTGGGATTTTCTATAGTACAATGACAGTTAACAGTGTGCTGTGCAAAGCAATGCCGAACTTTTGCTTCATCTCCTCCCGACCCGCACAGAGAGGGAGAAAGAGAGACACAAAAAACGGAGCGACAGCGGCGGGTCCCCCAGTCGAAGCGAGAAGCATCGCAGCCGATCGAAGCGCAGCCGCAGTCGAGAGAAGCGCAGCCGAGAGAAGCGCAGCCGCGACCGAGAGAAGCGCAGCCGCGACAGAAAGAGCCGCGACCTGAGGAGTGCCTCACGGGATCATAAAAAGCACAGGTGAGTCAGCGTACAATGGAGCACCGAAGCAAGTAACCTCAAGTTTCAAGTTTCTTTAATAGTTGTCATACAGAAGTACAGAATACTTTCATACAAAATGCTTCTTACTGTTACGCTCAACCTAACTGATGGAGATTGATTGATTGATTGATTGATTGATTGATTGATTGATTGATTGATTGAATGGGTACAATACAGTACGGCTCAATACACACAATTGTTAACACTTTGGGTGCGTACGCGTATCACTTATCTTTACCCCCTAGCTTTTACCCCAGCTTTATAGTAGTTTCCGCAGTCGTTTCACTATGTTTGCAAAGCTGTACTGTGTGTTCTGTATTATAGCTGTGGAGACATGGTGTGGCTCATTTTGACAAACATTACTTGTAGTCATAGACGCCTGACCAATGGAGCATTCGAAGCATCTGCTCTACCACTATTGAATATGGGGGGGGCAAACGTCTGGTTTTGCTCCCCTACTTTTTGATCATATGAAAAATATGATATATCCACCCCCCCCCCCCAATATATATATCTAACCGTAATTTCAATCAAATTAATAATACGCAATGACACTTAATAGCAAGTTTTTAAGTTTCCAAAGATTGTGTGACCCCCCACATTAATGGTTTGATCCAGTGCCTCCCACGGTCCCTCCCCCAGAGCATGAGCGCATTCGACGGTACCACAACGTGTTGGAATGGGGGATGGGCTGGTGCGAAAACAGCTGTTCGAATGTCCCTCGTCATGAGCGTATTCGGGAGGCGGCTGTTTTGAATGCCGATATTGGATTTAACATTCGCTTTGTGAGGATTATCCTTCTGCGTTTTACACCAAATGGAGCAAGTCATAACGTAAGTCGAACACTGTGACTGTATACTAAATGCGCAAACAGATTGAAACTGAATATTTATCGTATTAGTGATGCGAGCCGAGCCGCCGTGCTTAGCGTTACCTAACCATTAGCTAGTGAATCTTTCATGAATGAATGAATGAAAACTTTATTTAACAGATTGCTTAATGGGTCCAATACAGTACGGCTCAATACATACAATTGTTAAGGGGATGCAGACCAGAGAAAGACGTTTGTCTTGTTTACATCAGGGTCCCCGTGTTGATGTGGTCATGATGTTGTTGTTGTTGGCTTGTTGCTGCTGTGAACGGAGGGGCTTCGGGAGGATGGGGAAAGTTATTATTATTATTATTATTATTATTATTATTATTATTATTATTATTATTATTATTATTATTATTATTATTATTATTATTATTATTATTATTATTATTATTATTATTATTATTATAGTAATTGGCTATCATACTGCAATATAAACTGAGTTTTATAGTGAAAAGAGCAGCTTTATTGGTCAAGATTGAAGGCTCTATATTGCAGGAAATTGGCAATTGCACGTACAGGTGTTCATTAAATGTAAAAAAAATCTGCCCCCTTCATTAAATGTAAAAAAAATCTGCCCCCTCCAAACCACCCCTTGCCAGTCTTGCACACGCAAAAAAGCAAAAAAAAAAAAAATATATATATATCTTGCACCCCCACGTTCAACTATAACTAGGCGGCCATGCTTGTAGTGCAACATGGGAATAATAGTTTGTTTCCACACGCTGTAGTTTGTAGTTTATTACACGCTAAACATCACGCATTTCCAAGATAATCCAGTATTTTTTCATAGATTGCGAGATAAAACGCGTTATGTGCAATAAGCCCAAACCGTTCTGGCTGATCCCCTGAAACCCCAAATACTCCCAAATCAAAGGTATTTTAACTCAAAACTGTGATCGTGTTTGACGACCATGTTTTTCGTATGGTGAAACACAGAACTGTGATCATTAGAAAAACATGTTTCAGATTCGGTAAAATAGACATAGAATGTACCTTACCTTAGCCAGAAGGTATTCCAAGAAGAATAATTCCAAGTGATCGCATCGCCATTGCGATTACCCGTGTATATGTCTATACTCGTGTATACGGGAAATAGGCTTCAGGCAAAAAAATCTCGAGGCGATCGCTCTGTCGCTCTGTCTCCGAGGAGGGGCCCTTGCAAAAAAAATAAAAAAAGAGAAAAGGTGTATCCACACCAAGCTATTCCAGTTCAGACACGGACGATACTGCCACCTGGTGATAGTCGATCGGCATTGCAGTTCTAGTGTGTGGGGATGTGCCAAAATTATGCAGATCGCTCCGGGCAAGTCTGTAGAGCGGGGGTCAAAGTAAAAAGATCAAACAATCCAAAAACGTAATATCTAGTTTTGGCACTCAACGCTTGTCGAGCAAAAACGTAATATCTTGTTTTTGGCACAGAAAGTGTTAAGGGGATGCAGACCAGAGAAAGACTTTCGTCTTGTTTACATCCCCCATTTTCAATTCATAATGACATTAATGATATACGCAACATACAGATATATATCTTGACATTTCTGACATACATGACATACAGGTATTATACAGTACTGTTACATTTGTGACATACAAGATATGCAAATATACAGTACTGAGAAAATTCTAACAGAAAAATATGTGTCACCGCTCTTATCAGATTTTGCACCGGCTTCAGATGTAATTTATTGTTTTTCTTTCTGTTTAGCTATTCTCCAAGGAGGACAAGGAAGAAAAGCACTTGTAAATACTGGGATGTACCCCCTCCTGGCTTCGAACACATCACAACTATGCAATATAAAGCTATGCAAGGTAAGTCGTTCCTTAACAATATGAGTCAGTCCTGAGTTGGACATTGCCGAGATCTCTAATCTTCAGTTTGTCGGTCTTGCATTTGAACTTGTATCCGGAAACAGTATCCACCATGTTTGTAATTATAATGTATGGCTCATGTAAATGGTAAATGGTGCGTTTATATAGCGCTTTTATCCAAAGCTCTTTACAATTTAGTTCCTCACATTCACACATTCACTCACACATTCACTCACACATTCACACACCGACGGCAAATGCAAACAAGGTGCCAACAAGGTGCCACTTTGACACGCTGCCCGGGAGGAGCGGGAATCTAACCGGAAACCTTCCGATTACCAGACGACTGCTCTACCTCCCGAGCCACTGTCACATGAGGCTATTGCTTCTACTCTTAATCTCTGAATATTCATGCATGAATACTATCTGACAGGATACTTAGTTGACAGAGTAATGTCATCTGCAAATGAGTCCTCCCCATTTTCTCCTCATAAAACTAAACAACCGAACGCTCAGTAATGGCTGTGGATGGTCGAGGCTCTTAACACATTGAGTGCCACGCCCCTTCCGGGAAGTGACCCCTTCCTTGACGTCCATTAAACCCATGTAAACGTAGTTGTAGTTTGTAGAGCTAAACCTATATTTTATAGTATAGCTATAGGTCTAATAACGCAGTCGAGTCTCAGTGATTTGCTTCTGGTCAACGTGCAAAAAACAGATACTTTTTTCATCATTACATTTCCGTTTTATACCATTTTGAATATCATATATATATACTGTATATATATATAGGGAAAAGACGCGAAAACTGCGTTTTTGTGTAATTCAATAAACACGTTGTAATTTTTTGCCTGATTATCGGATCTTCCTGAAATCAACGCTAGATCATAATTATTATCCTTCCTCGTGCACGCATGCAATGTTGTTTAGACCGGTGCGCCCCCCCCCCCCCCCCCTCCTGCAACCCAACGGCAAACAGCCACAGACACAGAGACAGCGTCGATCGGGGTAGAAATAAATATCAGATCAACGCAAGCTTTCATATCGCTGCTGTCGGGACAAAACCTCATAACTCCAAAAACCCAACTTTTCAGCAGATGAAAAAAACTAACACAGATTTGAGGGTGAATAGAGTTAGGAGGTTTAGACAGATGATCGGTTGAATGCTTTCCCATTGTTTAAACTTTGTAAAACCCACACACACATGGAGGATGATCTACGGAGTCGATTTATATAATAATAAAAAAAAATAAAAAAAATGGAGTTATGAGATTTTGTCCCGACAGCAGCGATATATAATGTCCTTACCTGGTCTCTGATGTAATGCAAAAAAAAGAATCCAAATATCTGATCGCCATTCCAGTTATCCACAGCGATCCTGTCTCCGACGTTGTTGGGCATTGCACTTCAACGGGCGGGCGGGGTCAGTAGTCAAAACCATCCCTACAAGCGTGTGTTTTGCCGGAGTGTTTAGGACCCAACACGCCCCACGCCGCAGCTCGGTAGAGAAAAGAAACAAACCCGTTTCTAACGGGGTGCAATAATGGCCGAAGGCGTTAGAGGGCAATATAAGACCGCCTGCCAGCTCAGACACATTCAGTACAGCATGCACATGGTGCCCCGCTGAATTATGAATGGCAATAGCGAATAAAAGAAATACAGTGAGAAAAACTTAGATCTACATTTACGGCACTCAACGATCGGGCGACAGAAACGTAGTTCTACGTTTTCGGCAATCAAAATGTTAAAGGAATACACCAACATTTTGGGAAATTAGCGTACCGTCTTCTCCAGAGAGAGACAAGAAGATAGATACCAGTTTCCTCTCTGTGCATTCAGTAGAAAGCTATCTGGCTGCACGTTAGCCTAGCTTAGCACAATGAATGGAAGCGGACAGTGCTGGTTAGCCTAGGCATTGTCCAACGAACACCTCTCCCAAAGGCTAACCGGCACTGTCCGCTTCCATTCATTGTGCTAAGCTGTTGGCATGTTCCTTTAAGGCCATGTGAAGTTCCTCACATGCCCCGGCCTCTACTTCGTTTTTCCACAGCGGCTGGACAGATCCCAACCCTGGCTCTCCTGGCAACGTCTGCTACAAGCGGAGTGGCTGTGACACCGACCCAAGTGCCCATAGTTGGCAGTCAGATGACGAGACAAGCCAGACGCCTCTATGTGGGCAATATTCCATTCGGGGTAACTGAGGTAGACGTCTTAATTACATACTCTTCTCGCCTCTTTTTTTTCTAGTGCCAAGTTATCAGTGTTCCAAGCTTGGCTTTTATTTTGTTTTCCTCAGGAGTCCATGGCGGACTTCTTCAATGCCCAGATGCGTCTCGCAGGCCTGTCGCAAGCCCCCAGTAACCCTGTGCTTGCTGTGCAGATTAATCAGGACAAGAACTTTGCATTCTTAGAGGTAAGTTATTATACTTCTGTTATCTCCACGATGACGTCTCTTACGAGCTCTCGTTGTAACTGAAATGCTACGGTTTGATGGCGTCATGTTGCTGCTGTTGTTGTTGTTGTTGTTGAGTGAAAAAAGAGATGATCACGGAAGGCTGTTTTCCCAGCATCCACTCATCTCATCATTAATCTTTAATCTTCTCCTCTCTAGTTTCGATCCGTAGATGAGACTACACAGGCCATGGCCTTCGACGGAATCATCTTCCAAGGTCAATCGCTGAAGATCAGACGACCTCATGACTACAGGCCTTTACCTGGCATTTTAGAGCAACCAGCATTCCACGTCCCAGGTTTGTTCCTCCTGGCTACGGACGCGCACAAGTTCACTTTTCTGTGGTCGGTTAGTTGGTGGGCGGTCCGAACAAATAATCAAATGTTCGGTGCAACACGCCCACATTGACAAAGGTCAGATTAGATGACTGCTGCATCTGGCATGTGTGCTTAACTGGTAAATGGACGGCATTAATTTAGCACTTTTATCCAAGGTGCTTTACAACTTATGCCTCACATTCACCCATTCACTCACACATTCACACACCGACGGCAGAGGCAACCATGCAAGGTGCCAACCTGCTCATCAGGAGAAATTAGGGGTTAAGTGTCTTGTTCAAGGACACTTTGACATGCTGCCTGGGGGAGCCGGAATCAAACCGGGAACCTTCTGACGACCAGGCGACCGCTCCACCTACTGAGCCACTGTCGCCCTGTTGCTTAGAAGCTCATCATGCTAGGCACATTTTATTAGCCAGGTCCTTTGTCCTCACTTGTTGCATAAACAGGTGATATATAAATATATTTTCTTTTGTATGAGTCAGCATTGTGGACATGGTGTCACGGTAGGTCCACATGTTCCACTAGACAAGAGTTTCATAACATTTTCTTTATTTGCCACTGGGCTACGTTGCAGCCAGCTACTGGGCCAGGAAATAATAACAACAGTGCATGAAGGCCAGAGGGCATGCAGGAAGAGAGCTCCCAAGCTCCAACACTCCCTCCTAGTGGTTGAAAATGAAATTCTCAATAACCTGCATATTAAAAAACAACAACAACCAACGGTTGACGTTGGTCCCGGCAAATTATAAATTTTTGGTCAGATAATTATATGTCTAACTTTTATTCATCCAGGGTCGGTTCAGGGCTTCTTCAGCAAAGCCCTGCTACACACTCACACAGTTACACACACACACACTCACAGTTACACACACACTTACAACTGAGAGCTGCCCAGGACAACCACAGTCTTAAACTGTTGGTCACTTGGCAGCTCCACTGGAGCAGTTGGGAGTTAAGTGTCTTACTCAAGAGCACCTTGCTAGTAACTTGACACGGCAGACCCACGGTGTGACAGTAGCTCTGGAGGTAGAGCGTTCGCCTGGTAATCAGAAGGTTCCCGGTTTGAGTCCCATTCCTCCTGGCAGCGCGTTGCAGTGTCCTTGACCCCTAACACTTAACCTTTACCCCCCTCTCCCCCAACTGCTCCCAATGAGAAGGTTGGCACCTTGCATAGTTGCCTCCACCGTCGGTGTGAGTGAATGTGAGGCATATGTTGTGAAAGCACTTTGGATAAAAGTGCTATATGAATGTGCTATATAAATGCGCTACTGTATATAAATGTGCTACTGTATATAAATGCAGTCCATTTACCCATGGAACGCTCACTCTCCATTGGCTCTGAAAGCAGCACATTGAGAAATAAACAAATAGTTTGCCGGGAAAAATGGTTGTCAATTTGACTCACCATGGTGATGTGTTGGTGTCTTGTCTCTCATGCCGCTATGAATTCCTGGTGAACAGATCTCCCAGCATAGCTTGCGCATGCCAGCTATACTGAACTATTCATTATTATATCATATAAAAGCCCCTGTCTGATGGCCCACCGACAGGCCGTTGCTTTGGTAACACACAGGTAAATGAAGAAATTGTGTTTTTTTGCGTGCTTTAATGTAATCATAGCGCCAGGAATGAATTGCGGCATGAGAGAGGAGACACCAACACGTTCACCATGGTGAGTCAAATTGACTTCATTGATGACCATTTCCGCAGGCAAGCCATTTGCTTACTTTTCAATGTGCCGCTTTCAGACCCAGTGGAGAGCTAGCTTGTGTACGTTGCGTGGGTCTGACTTGTGTCGGGCTACTTGATATTAGTTGCTTGGGGGGCCCACCCACGTAAAAGTGGAATGTGAGCATAAATGGACAGATGCTAGATGTTCTATTGTTCAATGATGGATACACACTCTCTGATGCGTGAATTCGACCCATTTACGCTCTGCTGTGCTTTGCCCTCTGCAGTTTGGCACAACACTCTTCAGTTAAACTAAATATGCTATAATCGGGTGAGACATCCAACACTATTTCCAAAGTGTCATCAGTACAGGATATAGTCAAAGGCTAGGGATACTGTACAAGACTATGCCCATTAGTTCTTTCTTACAGTAGGTTCCGCATGCATGTCAAAACCGTATCCTTTTTGTGAGGTTTTCAACTCGTATCCCGTCGCAGTCCATTAATTGAAATAATTATGAGAGAAGCTTGTAATAGTGCCTCATTTTCTAATCGTTAAGGGTGCACAGGTGGCAGACACGCCAGTGAGACTTTTGAAATCAGTTCCCCAGGCACTTGGCTGCAGGCGTACACGGCAGGCACTGGCCGGATAGCTTACGTTCTTTTGAAAATAGATTCCCAAGTTTGGGGGTGCTTATCCTAACGCCACAATGAGACGAGGTGTTGCGATGTGTACCGCGCCCCCTCCTAAAGTGGATTGGTCTGAAATGAACAGGCTGTCAGAATTCAAATAGAGGCAGTTGATTATTAGCCTACTATTAGGATACCCTTCAAATGAACTAAAGAGAGCAAACTATTCTCAAGTAGGGGCATGGCTATTTTTACACCAGCAGTGCCGCAAAGCACTGGCGAGGGGGTTCAGTCTGTCTGCACCAGCCATAACTTCTATAGTCCTGGTCTGATTTGGGTGCAACTTTGCACAACGGCAATTCTCCAAGGTGTCAACCTGCTCATCAGGAGCAATTAGGGGTTAAGTGTCTTGCTCAAGGACACTTCGACACGCTGGCCAGGAGGAGCGGGAATCGAACCGGGAACCTCTGGATTACCAGACGACTGCTCTACCTCCCGAGCCACTGTCGAAATAGAATTGGATGTGGTGAATTATCAAGTGCACCGTTATTGTTTATAAACGGAGACCTTCCAGTGGTTCCGTGAGTGAGTGGGCGAGCAGTGCACACAGCTGTCACACAGCGGAGCCAAAGTTGAGGTAAATTCTAGTGACGTGTCTTGCTCCATGGGAGTAATGAAATATAGCCCCTCAAGTGTTCATAGTAGGTGTATATAGCTGACGTTACCCAGACGGGTAGGCTTTGCCAGCTCGCATGGGTGTGGGCATCTCCCTAAGTGCCCGTCTGGTTAATATTTCAGTAGGTTCAGTAGCTGCGCTGATATCACTTTTCAGCCGACATGTTTTGGCACTCGAGGTTCCAAAAAGGCAGCCCTTTCTGTCTGCCTCTGCACGCATACGTACATGCGTGTGCACAGACCGATGCACGGACACTGTCCTCCACTGTTGTCATTTCTCCCATTTATTCACAATTATTTATTCTCAGAGCTTCTTATTAGTTAAGTAAGTGCGTCACTGCTCATCGATATAATGCGAGGATCGGTGAACATTTACCGTTTGATTGGTTCGATTTAATTTAAATCGCCTGTTTCAATTACAGAACCACCTTCAAGGGCACAATTTGGAATAGCCGCGACTGCGTACATGCATGCATGCATTCACATACACACACACACACACACACGCACATGCACACGCACACACACACACACACGCACACGCACACACACACACACACACACACACACACACACACACACACACACACACACACACACACACACAGAAACTGTGGCTGCTGGAGGGTGGGGACACAAGGAACCAGGCAGCAGAGCAGGCTATAGAGCTGCTGGTCACAGCTGAAAGTATTCAGCATAGAAATAAGCATAATCCCCCCCCCCCCCCCCCAGGAGCTTTGGTGGTAATTCAAACGCGCTGTCCATGACCATATGATAATCTTGTATTTTATTATTATTTTAATTTGTATTTTCTTTATCTTTTGGTCTCTTGTAGGTGTCGTCTCCACAGTAGTTCCCGATTCACCTCATAAATTGTTCGTTGGAGGCCTGCCTAACTACCTTACTGATGACCAGGTATCTGACTCAAACATACACGTCACGCTGACAGATAAAACAGCTGCAGATAATTCCTATTTTCAATTTGGCGGGATGAACAAGTCTTAATCACGGAAAGTATAAAAAAAAAAAAAACGACATGTTAACCATCTGTAGTGTGGCAGTGAAAGGGTTAACCTTCTATAGTGTGGTAGTGAAAGTGTTAACCCTTTGTAGTGTGGTAGTAAAAGGTTTAACCGTCTGTAGTGGGGTAGTGAAAGGGTTAACCTTCTATAGTGGGGTAGTGAAAGTGTTAACCCTTTGTAGTGTGGTAGTGAAAGGGTTAACCGTCTGTACTGGGGTAGTGAAAGGGTTAACCTTCTATAGTGGGGTAGTGAAAGGGTTAACCTATAGTGGGGTAATGAAAGGGTTAACCTTATATAGTGTGGTAGTGAAAGGGTTAAAAAGATGTTCACGACTACACTATAAAATTGCCTCTGTTGTTATCCGCTCAGTGAGGCTGTACTGAGACAAAGTGAACCTACAGGCATGTCTAGTCATCATAGAAACACAAGGGCAGAGATGCTGATAAAAAGCCACTGGTCATTTTCCGTACAGTTATGAAACGTTTTCTCATGAAGCGCTTTCTATAGAGCTGCTATGACACCTGCATTTCCCCAAGGGGATTAATAAAGAACACTAGACCTGATGAAGAAGAAACCATTTGAATAGTCTAGTATGTGATGATTTTAAAATGTGATTTTAAAACGTTGCAATAGATTAGATTAGATTCAAATTAATATTGTCATTATACAGCACCAGTACAGTACAACGAAAAGAAGTTTGGCATCCAACCAGAGTGCAAATGTAGCAGTAAAGTGCAACCGCAATATACAATGAATGTACACGTGATTAAACTGTGTACAAAATATACAAATGAGTACTACTGTAGTGCGAGCATACATGATTTAGAACACTTGTATGAGCCTGCATCAGACCTACTGTACAGTATGTTTGAAATCACAATCACAATTACTGGTAATAATCACCTTGACTTGGCTACCGAAGTACATTTCTTATCACACACTGCTTATTAATTTTTCACATGAGTCATGCTAATTTAAAAACAACTGTATGCAAGATCCACTTCATAATAGGCCCACAGTATGAACTAACTTACAGCTGTGTCTGCATGGTATGCAGGCCTGGACATTGTTATCATTCAAGTTGTTGATAATCTGGCCTAGAATATTACTCCAATCATTTAGGCGTGTGCGCCCTTGGACAAAACAATTGCATAGAATACCGTGATCCATCGTGGCTTTACAACGGGGGAGGTGGTGTAGGTTTGCAGTATTGTTCAGTGAATTGGATTCTTAACGTTCCATTCTTCCTCATTTAATTGAATCAGTTATACAGAGTGAATGTACCCTGGTGTTTATATTATTTACTGATTTTATTTTATTTAATTTTTTTTTGTTTTGTTTATACTTGCAGTCACTGCTACTGCTTTGATACTCACAGCTCTTTCATTTTTGTTCCCCCACTTTGTCCCCAGCTAGGGGCCTGTAAGATCGTTAAGTCTTCGCTCATAATTTGTTCAGTAGTACTGCTCTACTGCTGCCATGCCAACATGTAAGACAAGGCAAGTAAGACATTCTGATCCTCACACGGATGCACTCCAGCAGGCTCCCTTACTGGCTACTGTCTTTCTCCCATCATTCTTTTGGAGCGCGTTTGGGACCCAGAAGGGGCGGGGGGGGGGGGGGGGGGGGGGGCTGTTGGGCATGTAATAAAGCATATCTGTTAAAAGGCAGGCTTGGGGGAAGGGGTGCTTCTATTCAGCTTTAAACGTAAAGGTAAGACTGTATTGACACACTATCTTGATATCGGTGTGTTTTTGGACTGTAGTCGGCAAGACACTATAAAAGATCGATAAGTTGCATTGAATGCCTTTTTTTCCGTTACCTTGTGCACCATTTTCAGCACAGTGTTCTCTTGTTTAAATAAACAAGAGTTTTTTTTTTAGTATATCAAAATAAATATCGTTCTATTCTATTAAATTGTATTCCATTCTGTTAAAAATGCATATCTAAATGCAGCACTTTTGTAATTCTAACTTGAGGCTATGTCCTGCAAACTCTCGTAAAGATTGTCATTCTTAGTCGAGGTTGCATACCATGACTAATTATTATTGTTGATACCTCCCAAACTGTGGGAAATAACAAGCTACTTTGTGCACACGCATATATCTCTTAACCATTTTCTAAATTAGCATAGAAGCCAGAGATCTTGATTTCATGATAAACAAAAATACTACCTACATACATTATGTGCAGATGAGCAAATAACGCAGAATTGTACACATTTTGTTTCCATTAGTCATGCCATTTATTACACTTTTCCCAAGCATTCGTCATGATATGATTTTTCTTCCGTCAGTTTCAAATGGAGGTCTGGAATTTATCCTCAAGATCGAGGAAAAGGGGGCGGGGCTTGAGATAGGTCAATTCATTCAGTAGACTGTGTTTAAGAGTGACGTATCGCTAATCTCCTGTCCCCGCTGGTCTTGGTCTCTTGCAGGTAAAGGAGCTCTTGACATCCTTTGGACCGCTCAAAGCTTTCAACCTGGTCAAGGACAGTGCCACGTCACTGTCGAATTCGAAAGGTTACGCCTTTTGTGAATACGTAGACATCAGTTCAACTGATCAGGCAAGAGTGTGAATATTCACTTTTTCTGCATGAAAACTCATTATTAATTCATTTATTTATTTTTAGGGCTGCCCTGTCTTAGTCGATTAATTGGTCTGTTCGGTCTCATTCAACCAAGACTTTGTGAGTCGATTAGTATTAGTCCATTTTCTTTTAACATGCCGGGTAAATTATTTATTGGGAAAAAAAACAAGCATATCTCTGCTAAGCACTAGATTAAATAGGCGTTCCTTCTGCATGACTGCCTATTGGAAACACAGTTTTAAAGGTTTGTCGATTAAATCAACTCATGAGTTAGTAGACTATAACTATTAATCGACTATTATTAGTAGTAGTAGTATTAGGAGTAGAATTGTTGTTGTTATTGTTGTTGTTGCTGTTAATTAGAAGGCTCTCTTGTTTTGTCAGGCAGTAGCAGGGCTGAATGGAATGCAACTGGGTGACAAAAAGCTCATCGTTCAAAGGGCTAGTGTGGGCGCCAAGAACGCCAATCCCGTGAGTCGGATTCCTTTTCTTCAGACTACTATGAACTCAAGACCGTAGCACTCAAGTTCAACACTGTTACTCAGCTGCCACAGTTGTACCGCCCTTTCTCAGTCCTTGCCCCACAATGGTGGAACGAACTGTCCAATCCCGTCCAATCTATCGCCGTCGACTAAAGACGCACTTCTTCAACCATTATCTGAAATGGAGAAAAAAAAGGAAATAAAATCTAACCCTAACTAAGCTTACTGTCATGCACTTGTCCTAATATACTAACCTACACTGTAGCACTCACTTTGATGAACATTGTTACTCAGCTGATAGAGTTGTGCCCTTCCTGGTGACTTGTCGTACATAACTTGTAAGTCGCTTTGGATAAAAGCGTCAGCTCAATGACTAAATGTAAATGTATCTCATATTGAAACGAAAACTGTACTAACTCGTTCCGCTCCCTCCACCGCCCCAGACCTCCATCACGGAGGCCCCGGTGACGCTGCAGGTGCCCGGCCTCCTGCAGAGGCTCCACCAGACCTCGGCCGTGCCCACGGAGGTGCTGTGTCTTCTCAACATGGTGATGCCCGAGGAGCTGCTGGACGACGAGGACTACGAGGAGATCCTGGAGGACATTCGAGAGGAGTGCCGCAAGTACGGCAGCGTGCGCTCCGTCGAGATCCCGCGGCCCGTGGGCGGCGTGGAGGTGCCCGGCTGTGGCAAGGTCGGTCACCGTCACCTGAAGCTCCGCTTTGGAGATTATTGTTTATTTATATGTTTTACATTTTACATTTAGATGTAGTCATTTAGCTGACTCTTTTATCCAAAGAGACGAGTTCTGTATAACAGAACTGGGGGGCGACAGTGGCTCAGGAGGTAGAGCAGTCGTCTGATATAATCCGGAGGTTCCCGGTTCAATTCCCTACTCCTCCCGGGGCAGCGTGTCGAAGTGTCCTTGAGCAAGACATTTAACCCCTAATTGCTCCCGATGTGCAGGTTGGACTTGGCACCTTGCATGGTTGCCTCTGCCATCGTTGTGTGAATGTGTGAGTGAATGGGCAAAATGTGAGGAACAAATTGTAAAGCGCTTTGGATAAAAGCGCTATATAAATGCAGTCATTTACCATTTAACAAGTCAGCAGGAAGGGTACAACTCTGGCAGCTAAAGGCCCTCCCATAGTCGAGCAGACTGTACACAGAGCAGACTCCGCGGAGGTCCGCGCGGACTCTTTGAGCTTTTGATCTCAGCGGACGTCCGCACGTCAGAAAATAGGAGCTTCGCACTTTGCACTCTGCTGTGGGTCTGCTTTGACTCCCTTTGAGTCCGCGCGGACCTCCGCGGAGTTGCTCTGTGTACAGTCTGCTCGACTATGGGAGGGCCTTAAGTAACAGTGTTGAACTTGAGTCCTACAGTCTTGAGATCATAGTAGAATAGACAGATCAGTATAGTAGGTAGTAATAGGCAAGGTAGATTCATTAGTAGCAGAGTGCATACTGTTGTGAAGGATCAGATTAAACCGAATATATATATTTATTTATGGATATATATTTAATAGTATTTGTATATCGTTTGATATCCCCTGTATATTCCTTGTATATATACACTGAATATCCCTTTAGTCTACTAACAGCCCATAATAGTTTCATTCTACCATTGGACGAGAACCTGGCGCCAGCAGCCAAGCCCCTTGGTTCAAGTTCAATCGTGCCGACGAACATGTCGTTACAAGCCCGGTTCCGCGTAGGAATACGTCTGGCGAAATACGAATGGTACTATTTGTTCACAGCGCATATATATATGGCGCAAGTAAAGTAGAACTTTCTTTTAGTCCATTAGTCCTTTACCCTCCAACCTAGTAACAGACGTGAAGCCTCACCCACGACGCACGTGTGGTGCAGTATGGCCTACTTGGCCTCAGAATAGGCATTGAGACATCGTGTGGATTAATAGTTGAATTGTCATAGTTTGGCACTATACCGTCGAGTGGGACGTATTTCTATTAAGTTAATAATAGTCTATTATGTATGGTGCATCGTTCGGTTAGAGTTATAAAGTGAGCAGTACCCCCATCGTTCCTGACGTCATCTGGAGTCTTAACCAGGCTGGGCAGACCACGTGTGGTGCTTGCATCCGAGGAGCTCCGGGCCAGGACGAGTGGACCTGTACATTGGATTACTTCACCCGGACGACATCGAGCCATACACGGCTTGGATTATCTACGTGCATTGGGTGCTTTGATTATGCCATGGATAACGGCCAACACTGCTGAGTGTTGGAACTACCCCCCGAGAGGAGTCCAGGTGAGACGGCGCTCTACCCCGAGTGAGGTCGCCTCACGTCTCTTCGTTGTGGACCGGCAGCTACCGTCCACCAGAGGGCCCAGCTGTATTCATCTGCGGACCGAGGTTCTGTGGGCACCGTGTTCAGCACTCTGAATTCTCCCAAGAAATCGTCGGCCAGATGGGATACCGCCAGCGGCTCTCCTAACCCCCCCCCCCCTACTGACTTACAACCAGCGGGACCCCCCCTTTAGTGTATCCAGCTATAATCATTTAAGTACCATCGCTATAGTTCCCTAAAGAACCAGGTTGTATACTTGCTCCCTGCGTAACCAGAGATTGGACATTCAATGTTGATTTACCTACGAATACTCATTTGCCTTACAAGTGCATTTCAAATCATAAATGTCATTAAGTGAACGTTGTATATACCCTTTGCTATATAAAATATTCGATTTATACATTTGTGTGGACTTCGTTTCATCAGGTGGGAAAGTGTTCATCATATCTATATCATGTACTGGATGGCCAGAAGTTAAAGTACAAGCGGTAGTGGTTTAATGATACCATACTTATCAATACAGTCAGGGAATTGTACCCCTCAGTTACAATTGGTCCTTCGAGCCGGAGGGTAACTAGTGTAATATTAATATAGTGTTATTAATATTGAAATGGCCTATGATGAACACTCCACGAAACGGTCCTCCTAACGTAGAACGCCCGCAGCGCAGACGACAGCCACCTCAGTACTTAGAGGATTACGATGTCAGTCAACTACCTAGCCTTCTACAAACGGTAAACGCGGTAAAAGTAGAAAGTAAAATTATGTCTGACCTTAACGAACAGGTTACCCCGACCACAGAGGCCCTAGTGGGTTCTAATGTAACTGACCAAGCTCACGGTGGGGACCAGGAGGGAGCCGACATGCCTTTACCCCCCGCCAATACCGAAGAAGTAGTCCCCGACCACCCCCGGGAGGAAGACAACCCTACAGAGAGAGAACTCTGCACGGAAGAAGAGGAGGAGAGCGCCGAGGAAATAGAGCTCCAGGACTCCCCAACGAGTACAGCCAGGAGCGGCTCACCCAGGAGCGGCTCACCTCTACAACCGTCTTCCCCCAGCGAAGCGGAGAGGATGCTATCACAGGCGTTCCTCGTCAGCCTGACAGCCGCTACTGAACGCGATCGACTTCAGGGTGAACGCGATCGACTACAAGCACAGATGCTTATCGAGCGCGAACAACTCCAAGCGCAGCAACGGAGCGAAGAAGAGCGCATACGCCTGGAGATGAGACGCCTTCAGACGGAAGAGAATATGGCAAGAGACCGGGCCGACGCCCAGCGCGCCGCTGCCGGTTCCCAAAGAGAAGCAGATCTCACCAAGCGCGAAGCCGAGCGCGACAAGTTACAAGCGCAACTAATGGAGCAGCTGATCCTCAAGGCAACACCCTCTCCCTCCGCCAGGGGTTCAAGGAACTCGTCGAGACAACAGTCAAGGGCAGCGTCTCCTAACCGAGCAAGCGACCCTGAACTTGACCAACAGACCAAGCCTATACCCCCCGCAGACCCCCTTCCCAGACCGGTCCAAGCGAGACCCAGCTACAAGGAAGGAGCGGCATACACTGCGGAGAAGCTAAATAAACGACTACAGGATCTAGAGGACCTGATAGAAGAAGAAGAGGGAGAGGAGGAGAACCAAGCCCGACGACAGCACAGTACTCCACCGGACCAGGAGGTCCAGTACAGCCCAGGCTATACCCCCGCGGCGCTGCGCTACAGACCCCCGACTCTATTCACGGGTGAGCATGACGCACGACCAGCCCCGAGGAATAGCACCTGGACCAGCGGGCCATGGTACCCTGCCGGTACCAGCCCACAGAGAGGCGCAAGAGGAGACTCGCCTAGGAGGTCTCTCCCCCAACGCTCGCCGATGTATCAGCCATCCACGGCGTCATACATTGCCACGCCGACGTTTCCAGACTTCACCTATGAGAATCGAGCACAGTACACGGAGCTCCGGATGTGCTTAGAGACAATGATGGTGGATGTCGCTGATGAACGCCACAAGTATGCAATATTACTGAAGCACCTGAAAGTACCGCGAGCGCACAATATAGCGCTAGCCTATGCCACCTCTACGACCCCATACACCGCGGCTCTAGCAGCGCTGGACCAGAGATATGGACGTATATGGGATTACGTAATCCAAGAGATAAGGCATATTGATCGCCTACCCCCAGCAACAGACAATCGCTCATTAGACGACCTGTCTATAAAAGTGCAGTCCCTGGTAGGGATGCTGGGAGCACAACGGGAAAAGGGCATGCACGAGCTATACGCCAACTCTAACGTCGAGAGGATTTTAGAGAAGCTGCCACCCGCCAGACAAGAGCGTTTTAGGCGGCAGAGAGACCACCGTGATCCTAACGGTCCCAAACCATCCCTCCTCGATCTAGCCGACTTCCTGGCGAGAGAAGTCAGCAGCTTACGACTGGATACGTTCGTGCGGAGCACGCCAAGCTCCAGAGAGGGACCCAGGAGAATAAACGATGGAAGAAGATCGGTGACTGTCATGCACCAATCAGAGTCAGTACCGAGCAGTAAGAGCCACAGTACCCCCTCGAGAAAAGAGAAGTGGAAGATGGTGTGCCCCTACTGCGAGAAGGAACACTGGCTGTCACAATGTGACCTGTTCACAAAGATGAATGCAGAAGAAGTGAGTCAATGGATAAAGTCCAACAGGCGCTGTTACCGATGTGCGCGCAGTCACATGGCAGCCGAATGCCGCCTAAAGAAAAGGTGCAGTCGGTGTGACGGAGCCCATCTAGATATACTACACGACAGTAACAGAAGAAGGCCTGCACCTGCACCATCGAGCAGCACCAAGGCAAGTGTCATGTACATTGACCCCGCCAGCAGCAGCGGCGCCCAAGTGCTCTTAAAGGTAGTCCGTGTGACATTGAGCTACCAAGATAAAGTCATGGACACTTACGCCGTCCTTGATGACGGGTCAGAGAAGACCCTTCTGCTCGCGTCCGCTGCGGCCCAGCTGGGACTGCGGGGGAGCGAGAACCAAATGACGATTCGGACAATAAGAAGAGATTTAAAGACGATAAAGGGCGAGAATGTCTCCTTCACTATCGCAGCAAGCGGGCAGCCAGAGCGACGGTATAGGATTACAAATGCTTTCACCAGCCAAGAAATAGGACTATCGCAGTACACCTACCCCATCGCCAAGCTGATGGATAAATATGTGCACCTGCGTCAACTACCTATCCCGCTCATAGACGGCGCCACCCCGACCCTGCTGATAGGCTCCGACCATGCAGACCTCATCGTCCCGATAGACCGGGTCCATACAGGACCCCGAGGCTGTCCTGCAGCAGTCGAGACCCGCCTAGGGTGGACACTACAAGGCCCCCTCGCTAAATCTCTCAACCGAACAGCAGCCACTAGCTGCCTCCACTCCAGAGTGACCGAAGAAGACACCACTCTCCTGCAGCATGTCGAGAGGCTATGGACACTAGAGACAATGCCCTTTAAGAACGAAAAGAAAGACATTGGTTCTAAAGAAGACATTTACGCCATCAACCTACTCGAGCAAGGGACAAAGAGAGTCACAGTCGGCGGAGTGATGAGATACGCAACTCCACTCCTGAGGCGAGAGGGAATGCCCACCTTTCACGCAAAGAAAGACGCCACGGAGCGGTATCTATTGAACACAGAGCGGCGCCTAGCCAAAGACCCCGCTCAAGAGAGTGTGTACCGCGCTGAGATTGAGAAGCTAATCACAGCGGGACACGTGACAAAGATTGACATTAAAGAGGCCGATCAGACGACCGAATCATGGTACGTGCCGCACCACAAGGTCCACCACAACGGCAAGGATCGCATTGTGTTTAACTGCAGCTACCAGATCGGATCCCAAAATCTGAATAAAGAGCTCTTGCCCGGCCCCACACTCGGCCCCTCTCTACTAGGCGTGCTACTACGCTTCCGCCAGGACAAGGTGGCTATCAGCGGGGATATCAAAGGGATGTTCCTGCAGGTGAGACTAGTGGAGGAGGACAAGCCCCTGCTGCGGTTCCTATGGAGAGAGAGGATCGGAGATGAGAACCCAGCCATCTACCAGTGGGAAGTCCTCCCCTTCGGAACCACATGCAGCCCGTGCTGTGCTACATTTGCACTACAGAAACACGTCGCAGAGGACCCAGCAGCAGATGAAGAGGTCCGACACAGTGTGAAGAACAGTTTCTACGTGGACAACTGTTTACAAAGCGTTTCGACTCAAGAAGAAGCCGAGGCTCTCCTAATCAAGCTACGCGCCTCCCTGATCAAAGGCGGCTTTGATCTCAGGCAGTGGGCCAGCAGTGACCCGCACGTATTGCGCAGCCTCTCCCCCGCGGACAAGGCTGCCAGCAGCGAGACCTGGATGGCGACCATCCCAGGAGAAGCCCAAGAAATGACACTAGGACTAGTCTGGCGCTTCAAAACAGACTCGCTCCACTATAGACACAAACCCCTGACCACGGAGCAGGGAAGGTCGACGGCGATACCGACCACCAGACGGAGTGTGTACAGAACACTCGCCAGACAATATGACCCGTTGGGATGTATTCTACCTTACACCACCAGGGCAAAGATGATTGTACGAGCACTATGGGACAAGGACCAGGGCTGGGACGACCCAATACCCGCACACCTTGCCTCCACATGGAGAGAGTGGGAGACGGAGCTCCGCTCACTCCCAGGCGTCAATATACGCCGCAGCTACTTCCCACCCACAGTGAGGCCAGAGACATGCAAGATGGATCTACACGTCTTCAGTGACGCCTCCGAAGTAGCCTATGGATCGGTGGCCTACTTGCGTGCCCAAGAGGAGGGAGGAGAGATACACACTGCTTTCATCCTGGCTCGCTCAAGAATAGCCCCACGAAAGCAACAATCTATCCCGCGTCTAGAGCTCTGCGCAGCCCTAGCAGGAGCGCATCTAG
Source organism: Notolepis coatsorum (assembly GCF_963971535.1). Classification (NCBI taxonomy): domain Eukaryota; kingdom Metazoa; phylum Chordata; class Actinopteri; order Aulopiformes; family Paralepididae; genus Notolepis; species Notolepis coatsorum. Next base: position 28,415,906 of record NC_140178.1, read on the forward strand.
CCACGTTAATCCAACGTGAACTCACCATTCCGGTGCACAGAACAATCTTGTGGTCAGATTCCACGACAGTACTCACATGGATCAAGTCTGATTCATGCAGATACAAGGTCTTCGTGGGAGTCAGAGTCACCGAGATTCAAGAGTTAACAGAAGCAGCGAGCTGGCGGTATGTGGACACCAAACACAACCCAGCTGACGTCATCACCCGGGGAATGTCCCTGGATGACCTCACCCGTCGCAACATCTACAGTGACGGACCAGAATTCCTCAAGCTCCCGGAAGAAGAGTGGCCTACGCCCACCCCACGGGAAGCAAGTAAAGAGGAGGCTGAGAACAAGAAACCTATGTTCTGTGGACTGAGCACAGTCGCCTCCACAGACCCCAACATAGATGATTGCATTACCCTACAGAGTGCGCAGCTAAAGACATTCCTGTGGCACCACCCAGAGATTCAGTCCACTGCCGACATTTCAGCAGCTGACTACGAAGAAGCAGAACTTCTTCTACTACAACGAGCCCAGAGAGACTCGTTCCCCGACGAGCTAGACTGTCTACAGGGAGGAAAGCCCGTCCCATCAGACAGCAGACTGCTCCACCTGGCACCCGAGAGCGACGCCCATAATCTCATCAGAGTGGGTGGTCGTCTGCGGAGAGCCCCCGATCTACCGGATGACGTTAAGTACCCGATAGTCTTGAACAGCCGACACAAGGTCACAGAGCTGATCATAAAGAAATACGACGAGGATGTACACCACGCAGGAGCAGAGAGAGTCTTCGCGGAGATCAGACGTCGCTATTGGATACTTCAAGGAAGAGAAGCGGTGCGACGCTTCCAGCGAACCTGTCTAGACTGCCGAAAGTGGCACGCGCAGCCCAGCATACCCCGGATGGCTGACCTACCTCCCTGTCGCCTCCGACTCGGCGATAAGCCATTCCACTCCACAGGCATGGACTGTTTTGGCCCGTTGTATATAAAGAGAGGAAGAGGAACCGAGAAGCGGTGGGGTATTGTATTCAAATGCATGACCACCAGAGCGATACATATCGAACTCCTTTCAACCATGAGCACAGACTCATTCCTTATGGCCTTCCGAAGATTCACATCACGGAAAGGAAAACCGTCTACATTGTTGTCTGATCACGGGACAAACTTCAAAGGCGGAGAAAGAGAGCTGAGAGAGAGCTTCCAAGCTATGGGCCCAGAACTTAAGACCCACCTCGCTCCATCCCAGATTGACTTCCAGTTTAATCCCCCGAACGCACCCCACTTCGGTGGAACCTGGGAACGAGAAGTACGTTCTATAAAGACAGCCCTGTACGCCGTGCTTGGGGCCCAGACTGTGGCGGAAGAAGTCCTAATGACAGTCCTCACGGAGATCGAGGGAGTATTGAACTCCAAGCCCCTCGGCTACGTCTCCAGTGATGTAGCAGATGTCGACCCAGTCACCCCCAACACACTCTTGATGGGGCGGCTAGACCCCGCGCTACCCCAGACAATGTACAGGCCTGAAGAAGCGAACGGCCGAAGAATGTGGAGGTACAGTCAAGTACTAGCTGACAAGTTTTGGAACAGCTTCCTACTCCACTACCTACCGTCTCTACAGACCCGCCAGAAGTGGGTAAAAGAGAGAGACAATTTGACAGAAGGAACAGTCGTCATGATTATCGACCAGTCACTACCCAGAGCTATGTGGCCGGCTGGCCGCGTAAGCAAAGTGATCACCGGTGCCGATGGCAAGGTCCGAGCAGCTGAAGTACTCGTCCAAGGGCGAACTTACACACGACCCGTGGCGAGGCTAATAGAACTGCCCAGACTCCCAGACACTATCGATGACGACCATGACCCCATGACTTTGTGAGTTGACTGACCCTTACAGCGGACCTTGAGTGGTAGACAGTGCGGTTAATCTGTCTCTGCTTAGATAATTAGGTGGGACTAATTAGGGGGCGGCTGTTGTGAAGGATCAGATTAAACCGAATATATATATTTATTTATGGATATATATTTAATAGTATTTGTATATCGTTTGATATCCCCTGTATATTCCTTGTATATATACACTGAATATCCCTTTAGTCTACTAACAGTCCATAATAGTTTCATTCTACCATTGGACGAGAACCTGGCGCCAGCAGCCAAGCCCCTTGGTTCAAGTTCAATCGTGCCGACGAACATGTCGTTACAAGCCCGGTTCCGCGTAGGAATACGTCTGGCGAAATACGAATGGTACTATTTGTTCACAGCGCATATATATATGGCGCAAGTAAAGTAGAACTTTCTTTTAGTCCATTAGTCCTTTACCCTCCAACCTAGTAACAGACGTGAAGCCTCACCCACGACGCACGTGTGGTGCAGTATGGCCTACTTGGCCTCAGAATAGGCATTGAGACATTGTGTGGATTAATAGTTGAATTGTCATAGTTTGGCACTATACCGTCGAGTGGGACGTATTTCTATTAAGTTAATAATAGTCTATTATGTATGGTGCATCGTTCGGTTAGAGTTATAAAGTGAGCAGTACCCCCATCGTTCCTGACGTCATCTGGAGTCTTAACCAGGCTGGGCAGACCACGTGTGGTGCTTGCATCCGAGGAGCTCCGGGCCAGGACGAGTGGACCTGTACATTGGATTACTTCACCCGGACGACATCGAGCCATACACGGCTTGGATTATCTACGTGCTTTGGGTGCTTTGATTATGCCATGGATAACGGCCAACACTGCTGAGTGTTGGAACTACCCCCCGAGAGGAGTCCAGGTGAGACGGCGCTCTACCCCGAGTGAGGTCGCCTCACGTCTCTTCGTTGTGGACCGGCAGCTACCGTCCACCAGAGGGCCCAGCTGTATTCATCTGCGGACCGAGGTTCTGTGGGCACCGTGTTCAGCACTCTGAATTCTCCCAAGAAATCGTCGGCCAGATGGGATACCGCCAGCGGCTCTCCTAACCCCCCCCCCTACTGACTTACAACCAGCGGGACCCCCCCTTTAGTGTATCCAGCTATAATCATTTAAGTACCATCGCTATAGTTCCCTAAAGAACCAGGTTGTATACTTGCTCCCTGCGTAACCAGAGATTGGACATTCAATGTTGATTTACCTACGAATACTCATTTGCCTTACAAGTGCATTTCAAATCATAAATGTCATTAAGTGAACGTTGTATATACCCTTTGCTATATAAAATATTCGATTTATACATTTGTGTGGACTTCGTTTCATCAGGTGGGAAAGTGTTCATCATATCTATATCATGTACTGGATGGCCAGAAGTTAAAGTACAAGCGGTAGTGGTTTAATGATACCATACTTATCAATACAGTCAGGGAATTGTACCCCTCAGTTACACATACACTAGCATACAAGAATGTATCTTGAAGGTTAGTATTTTTTTTTATTATTATTAATTTATTTTCCTTCTTCATTTATTTTTTTCCTTCATTTCAGATATTGATTGAACCACTAGACCACTTTCAATTCTTGCTTTTTCATAGGTGGAAAATTAGATTTAGCTATCGACAAACAAAGGTTGAATTGTAAAATGTTATGTGGGCTCCTTTTAAAAACACAAGTGGAAAATGTATTCAGATGTGCTGCTTAGCTTAAAAAAACGGATGCCAGTTGCCACATTTTAAAGGAAAACGCCAACATTATGGGAAATTCACTTACGTCTTCTCCAGAGTGAGACAAGGTAGATAGCAGTAGTAGTGTTCAGTAGAAAGCTATCCAGCTGCATATCAGCCTAGCTTAGCACAATGAATGGAAGGGTAGGCATTGGCCAACTAACACCTGTCCTCTCCCAGAGTTTAAGCTAGGCTACCGGTACTGTCTGCTTCCATTCATTGTACTAAGCTAAGCTAGCATGCAGCCGGATAGCTTCATACTGAACGCCCAGAGAGGAAATTGGTATCCATCTTCTTGTCTGTCAGTAAGTGAATTTCCCATAATGTCGACACATTCCTTTAAAGTGAAGTTAGTATATCTTGCATCACATTTCTTCTGTGTACATGCAAACTAACTCACTATGTTTTCTTTGTTCCAGATCTTTGTGGAGTATGTTTCCTGCACAGACTGTCAAAACGCCATGCAGGCCCTCACTGGTCGAAAGTTTGCCAACAGAGTCGTGGTCACCAAGTATTATGATCCAGATATGTATCACAGACATGAGTTTTGAGGGCACAGACATCTTGAAAGGAGCGTCGTGAAAACGTGTTGGCTTCCCTTACCTTTCCGTGGTCAAGCTTGACTTCTGCACACCAGAGAAGGTCAATTACTTTCTCTTAGATATTTACTTATTTGAATGTTGTAAACGGTTCCTTATTGACTACAGTAGTATCGATTCAGATCTGGGAAAGACTGGTTTTCCACCTAGTCCACACATCCGAGTATTATTTCTTCCATACTGAATTGTAACTCTCAACATTAGTCCAATACTTCGATTGGATCTTGCTCTAAGTGAAAATGGAAAAAAGTAGCACACATCACAGTAGAGTGACTGTCACATGTATCTTACCTAAACAAAACTACGGTACTGTAATATTGCCTGACATAGCCAGAGTAGCGGTCTTTCAGATCACTGTATGACATGATGACAAAAGCCAAATATTTGGATATAATTTCTGAGCACAAGCATTTGTTTAGCTGCGTTAGATGAGAACTTTTTTTTTCTTCTTTTTTTTGTATCTACATTTGATAAACTGTCATGTGTTTATTGTGTGTCCATGAGAGAAACCTGAGTGTGATTTAATTTGTATTCTTCTAGGATTTCGTTCCTCCAATGATCCTACTGTAGGTTAATGTTATTCCTCAGCCTTACACAAGGATTAACTTAACACAAAAACGTATACTGCTTGTGTAGGCTAGCAAATGTCTACTTATTTTGTGAAAAGAAAAAAATATATATATATACATTTTACTAGAATACATTAAAGTTCCTGCTTTTACAACTGCAATTTAGTAAATAGTTAATACAGACCAATTCAAAAGATAGTTGTATATTAATTCAATCATGCACTCTTGTTGAAAACTACCTACGGTAAATTGTGTCGTGCTTCCTTGTGTTATAGGTTTATGGTGGGTAGGAATTGTCGTAGTTGACAATACAAAAAGCAACAACAACATCAATGTATATATCGGACTGTGTCCATCCTACTGGCAATACGACATTTAGTCCAGAATCTTTGCATTTTCAGAACCATTACTTTTCACATTGTTATGGTGTTAAAGATCCCCTCCACACATGCTCCACGCTTTAAAAAAATTTGTATATTGAATAACAATAAGTTTGGTTTGGTTTTTCCACCAGAAAATGTTCAATCAACTACTGAAAATAGCTGAGCAGCATCCCTACACCTTGGCCCTCATTGAGGATGCAAGGATCTATGAGCACCCTGCCCCCCCCCTTCTCCCCCCATGTCTTCCCCCAAGCTATTAACTCTATCTTTTTCCACCTAAATGGTTAGCCAAACATGTGTTTCACCCAAACACAACACTTCTTAGCAACACAACCTTCTTATAACTAAGTGATTCACTATTTTTTTTTGTATAGATCACTACATGTATCAATTTATAAGACCGGTTTCATGTTAGCATTTCCTGGATGACCAGGAAAGCTGGCCACAGGCTGAGTGTGGCCAGCTGGGCAATAGCGACCATGATAAATTCCCAGGATTGTTTGCAACACACAGCTGGCTCAGAGTTTGAGGAAGTACAGAGAAGCTCCCCCCTCCAGTGGAAGAATGTGAAAAGGGCTCTCTGGTGACAAGTTCTGCACAAATAACAATCTGTATAAGTCAAAGCCATGCCTCCAAGAGGAGTTAGCTGTTGATAAAACTTGTTTTTGAGTGGAGGGGATCTTTAAAGGTAAAGGAGATATATTTAAGAAATGCACCTTAAGTTCTGTATAATGGACTGTTTGACGTTTATATGGCAAATTGACCTAACCCAAGCCCCGCCCTCTTTACTTCGTCCTCCAATCACAACAGTTTCTTCCCTCTGCGTGACAGTTGTGATTGGAAGATCAAGAAAAGAGGGAAGGGTTTGAGATGGGTCCATTATGAAATTAGCTACATTTCCTGTGCACTGCTCTTTTGCATCGTTTGCGAAGAAGAAATATTTATTATGGAATAGGTTTTTAAAGTTCTTGGAACATTACAAGCATGAATATATCTAACAAATGGGTGTAGGATGGGATTTACTTTGAAGTACCAGAAACATGGATTTGTGAAAACATGCGTTTGGATATTCTGTTACCAAGCTCACAGATACACCGCAAATGTGTTGCTTTATTAAAAAAATGGTTAATGAAACCATTGTTCATGTAATAAGTGCAACATATCAAATAATATGAATCAACTACTGTATTTTATACATTTTGAATGGCCTAAAATGAGAACATTTTTACTTTGTACAATCCCTGCCACTGCCATGCCTCAAATAAATGCTTGCATCCTCTGTTGGTCTTCCTTTACTTGGATCAAAACGCTGAAACAGTTAAAGCTGCAGTGGGCAACTTCGGAGAAAGTAGCAAGAGTGAATGTATGTGTTTATCTCAGAAATAGAGCGAGCTCTGCGTCACTTTTCAAGCCCATGCACAACAAGGTTTCCACAAACTCCCAGAGGCACCAGCAGCTTTTATTAAAAAAGGAAAAATATGTCCCTGCTTTTGCACAATGTGTATATGTACTTTTTGATGAGGACCGCATGGTGGTCTTCTGATGTGACCCACTGACACACCACTTGGTTCTTGATACAGGGAGCTGTCGTTTTTTGGCCAATCAGATGTTTTTGGCCTTCCCGTGGGCTGTTGTAGTGTTCCCGCCTTCCCGGGGTCACATGATCAGAAATCTAAGACCATCGCGTTACTCCTCAAAAAGTACACTTGTGTTCAAAGCCACCTGCCAATCGAAGGCTGAGAAACCATTGTTATTTATTTTTGAAAAATTCAGCTTAAAGCTACTGGTGCCTCTGGTAGTCTTGTGGAAAACCTTTGTTCCGAGTGCATGGGCTTGAAAAGTGATGCAGGGCTCACTCTATTTCTGCTGGGCAGGTAAACTCACTCTTGCTAATTTCTCTGAGGTTGCCTATGCAGCTTTAAGAAACACATTTGAAAAATTCTACCTGAGTGAATAAATTACATTTGTGAAATTAAGTTCGCCTTTTCTATTTAATTTAATGTATGCAATGTGTACATACTAAATGGGCCTCATCTCTTTATCCCTCATCTCTCTCTATTCCTTTTTTTTTTTTTGCTTTTACTTGGTCGGTAGAGGGCAGCAAAACGTAGATGTAGCCAGATACACTTCTGTACAGAAAAGGATTTGCCTCACAGTTATACTGTCGGCCAGAGAGAAGTCCCTCTTTAGAGGATGTTCGCTGGTTGGGATGAGCGCACAGCCAACCACGGGATTTGACAGATGTTCGCTCGGGATAAGCCGCCCCATTCAAAGCCGAGTGAACTGGAGACCGTTTGTTTTGGATTTATTTGAAGAATAACTGAACTGCCCGAGGATGTCTGGGGAAAAGGCTACGAGTCCTTGCAATAAATTCCAAGCGAATATTTTCAATAAAAGTAAATGTCAAAATTGTTTCAAGTCTCGGGAACTGCATCTCCTGAATGATCATGACATGGACCAGGTAAGGAAATGTTCATCGGATTTAATTGTTCAACGGTAATATAGCGGTCATTTGTTCGTCTTTACTGTAATTTGTGTCTGACTGCGTTTTTCTTAAAATGTAGAGCATATAGATACCGATATTGTCTCTTTTCCCGGTGTGCTTTATGGTGTGGCTATATAGGAATTGCCTTATTTGATTGCCCTCGGTGTTACTGTTGGTGTATTCTACATGAATGAATGAATGAATGAAAACTTTATTTAACAGATTGCAGAATGGGTACAATACAGTACGGCTCAATACATACAATTGTTAAGGGGATGCAGACCTGAGAAAGACGTTTGTCTTGTTTCCATCAGGGTCCCCCATTTTCAATTCATATAGACATGACACAACACTTGATTGGATTCCCTTTTTCAGAAGAGCATTCCAATAGTGGAGAAAAAAGTACAGGTCCAATTGATGTAATGACAAGACATCTTAAGTGTTGAGGAACTGTCATGACAGTATGCATGCCATACATGGCTGAAATGTGTTATTACAGTATTCAGCTCGGAAGCGTGCCTGTTCTGTCGGTCCTCTGTCTCGTTTCAGTGCGCCCTGTAATTTAACGGTGTTGCTCAACCCGATACTAGTTGACTCATGCAAGGCATAATAACCCAAAGCTGCAGATAACGAATGGTCATACGAGTCATACCAACGAAAAAAATCTGCTACCTCTACAGTCTTTATGTATCACTCTTTTAATTGCTTTTTTTGTTCAAGGAATTTATGGCACAGTCAGTGGAATGTATCTTGCCTGGATCCAGACCCTGAATAGTCCTGCCTACTTGAAAATCATTACTGAAAGGGAATGTAAATTCACTCTGCTTATTGTCCTCTCCCCTTAGTTTGGTAAACTGATAGAAATAGGAACCTTTTGCACACTTTCCCTGCAGAGAGAGAGAGAGAAAGAGAGAGAGAGCCAAAACAACTGGCAGAGATTCAGAACATTCCAGCACATCTCAAACAGAGCACAAAGAGCAATTTATATTCCCTTTCTTGACCTTCAAACTTCAGCCCACCCCTGTTCCCTGGATAGTTAGTATGAATAGGTTGAAGGGATGATACTATATGTGCCCTTTCCAGGTGTGTAGAGTGTAAATAACTCAATAGAGTACCTCACGTGTGCAACAGGGCCTACAGTGTAAAAAGGGTCGCTCTTTAACCCATGCTGCAATGTGACTCACATGTTTACCCTATCTCCCATGATTGACAGGCCAAACCTATCTACGGAGGCTGGCTCTGCTTGGCTCCCGAGGGGACAGATTTCGACAACCCAATGCAGAGGTCAAGGGTGAGAGATAGAAGGCACTTTGTTTGTTAAATGGATTCACTGGACGATTGATGGTTAAAAAGTATGTTTGGGTGTTGTTGTTGTTGTTGTTGACCATGACCTTTTTCAGTTATGTAGTGCATAGGGCCTTAATCTAACTATGACTGTCCACGAGCAAGAGATCCTCTCCTGTCTAAATTGTCCTCTCCTGTCTAAATTGTCCTCTCCTGTCTAAATTGTCCTCTCCTGTCTAAATTGTCCTCTCCTGTGTGAACGGAAGAAATGGCAACGGCGATTCTTCATCCTGTATGAACACGGCAGCCTGACCTTTGCCCTGGATGAGCTGGTAAGTGGTTGCTCTTCATGGTAAAACTACAACAGTGGGCCATTTGTCACTGTAGGTAACCACACGCACGTACATTATGCATAATTCAGCATTAACACATGACACACTTTCTAGTGGTCTTACTGTTCTATATCTGTGTCCTGATTTTACAGTTTGGCTCCAGCAGGCATCTTTAGGCCAGATGTTGTATGTAGAACCACAGCAGATTTGGGCTTAGTGTGTGTGCACTAATGCACACATCCCCCTCTCTCTGATCTTGTCAAATCTCTCTCTCTCTCTTTCTCTCTCTCTCTCCCTCTCTCTCTCTTTCCCTCTCTCCCTCTCTCTCTCTCTCTCTATCTCTCTCTCTCTCTCTCTCTCTCTCTCTCTCTCTCTCTCTCTCTCTCTCTCTCTCTCTCTCTCTCTCTCTCTCTCCCCCCATATAGCTCTTTATCGTCCACTTCCTGTTCTGTTTTATTCTCATTTAACCTAGATTCAGTGTGTAAATCGCACAGTCACACAACGCACTTATTAAGCGCTCGTACGGTCAGAATATATACTGCCCGATTTCACAGCAGACGTCAAACGCCAAACACTGTCAGAAAACACACAGATGACTGAATGACTGATTGAATTGATTGAATTGTCCCTCAGCCGAGCACTTTGCCACAAGGGACGGTGAACCTGAACCTGTGCTCGGAGGTCACTGACGCGGAGGCCAAGACGGGGCAGAGGAACGCCCTCTGGATCACCACACCAGAACAGGACATCTATATCCGCGGGGAGAATAAAGAGATTATCCATGGGTCAGTATTACTGGTTTGATGTTACCAGGAGGACAGTATCCTATGGTTCACATCTGTCTCTCTGACATTACCTGAGAAACGTAGCGGTATCGTCCTTTAAATCGCCTCTTTGAAACTCGTTTTCAACGGCTTATATTAATGTGTTGTGTTGTTGGAATTCACCTGCCTTTTTATAGATAGAGTCTCTTGCTTCTTGTTTATTTATATTTATAAGTACTCTGTATGTGTATTATTATTATTCTTGGTTTTTTAAGGATTTCTGTGAAGCTTTTTGTAAACTCTGTTTTTAGATATTATTGCTCTCTTGTAATAGCGTAGTGGTAATAATAAAAACAATAATAACACATGCATTATTATTATTAATAATATTATTATTATTATTCTACACTGTTATTCTGTTATATATTGTGTTGTCTCCTCTCCAGATGGTGTGACCAGCTGGTTGTTTACCCACGGACCAACAAGCAGAATCAGAAGAAAAAACGCAAAGTCTGTCCTGTCTCCACCCAGGTATCAAACACATCATTCTCTTATTACCGTAGTGGATGTTATTAAAAAAAAAAAAAAATTGTTTTTCCACATCTTTGTGCTTTAAGATTACATTTATTTTTGTTTATTTTGTATTACAATATCAGGAACCCAGTCCAGCAAAGATGGCTGCCACTAACCCATGCTTCCCTGGCGTGGGGAGAGAGGCCGGCTCCAGCCTGTGGCAGGAAGAGCAGCCCGTTAGGGGTCTGGATATAACTTCTGTTTGGCCTGTCACAGACTCAGACCCCTCGAGCCCAGACCAGCCCCCTGCAGGTGTGACAGAAAGACACACACACACACACACACACACACACACACACACACACACACACACACACACACACACACACACACACACACACACACACACACACACACACACACACACACACACACACACACACATACACACATGAAAGCATACACCCAAACTCACTCACACACTTGCATAGATGCATTAACACACACACACACACTTACACACAAATACACACGCATGCACATGCACACACACACACATACGCAGACGGCAGGCTTTCATGTCTGACTCGCATTTCCTGCCTTCTCTCACTCAGTCTTAACTTCCTGCAGATGTTCATACTTACCAGTATAGTAAGACTGTACACTGTTTTATTCATATATTTAATTTAATTCTTACGTACAGTAAGTTTAATAAGAACACAACGGCCTGGAGGAGTAGATGCAGGGGCAGCAGGGAGGGTCACACACAAACAAACACACACACACACACACACACACACACACACACACACACACACACACACACACACACACACACACACACACACACACACGTCACACACGTACACACACACGCATGTTGGAGCTGCCCTCGTACAACCCCAGTTTTGGAGTATTTTGTAGAGAGCTAAGCTCAAGTGACGCAGCCGTGGGGTTGAGTGCCTTGCTCAGGGGTGCAGCGGCGCTGGTCATTGAGAGAGAGAGAGAGGCTCAGAGCACAATTTGTTTCCTTCCACGCCCACATTTTCCCAGCAGGCCTCGCCATTAGAACAGCAGACCTTCTGGTTACGAACTCGCTTCTCGCACCTTCAGGCTACTGCAGCCTCCGTAATGAAAAAGTTTATGGTCAGTTTAGGTAAGTGCCTCTTTTCGGAACCTCAGCGCTGGATGGCAGAGAACGAGCTGTAAGACGAACACAATCTTTTAATAAGCTCAATGACGCCATATCGATTGGAATAAGTGAGATGTATCGACAATGTCACTCAAACGGAGATAGAAAATGTGTTTGTGCCCTTTTTTTCTTTTTTTTTAAGTTTTCTTGTCACTAGTTTGAAAGAAGACATGTAAAGGGGCAACATTATACACAAATCTCAAAATTGCCCCAAAATCAGGAAAATGGTATTTTAGGTGGGTGGTCTCCCCTTATGCTTCATAATTCTTCCTGTATCTCCCAACTGCAATCCTCGTGAAGGCGTATGGTGTTTCCTGGAACACACACACTGCTTACTACTCATAACGTGCACCAATTAGATAAACAAGGTCAAACGAAGAGCCTAGTGTCAGAATGTTACTTTTTGCTGTCAACTGTTACCTGCAAGACTCTGTACATCCAGCAGGTGTGCTCTAGTGATCTGGGGGTACCTTCGGAGCGACGGTAGTTGGGATAGAATATGGGAAACTTATCGTCGACTCATCTGAGAACCCAAATCATCAGCAGGCATCCATAGAGCCTCTCTTACACCCAGAAAACTGTTACCTTATGCAACTTAATTCCAAATTGTGACCTCTTCCCAGTCAGACTGGCTCATTTATGCACACGTTTTGTGACTGCAGAGATGTAAACTTTTGGATAATGTCTTGCTTTATGAAAGTTAAGTGTTGATATACGTTGTACTCACAGAGATGCATAATGTTAGCCGGCCTGACTGCTACAAAGAAGATGTAGCTCTCTGCTCGCCACCACAACACGTGCTTGCGTTTTTACAGTGGATTAATACTTACCTTGAGGTAATTCATATGGAGCTTTCTGTAGCCAAAGCACACAGTGCCAGTGGAAAAACCCTCTCACCTTGGGCAGAGACTCCAGCTCAATGTGAATTATTACGAGTTGCCTTCGAGTGAAGATATCTGACTAACACTTGGCAACGACTGGATATGAGTCCTCGGTCGTGTTCACTCCGGTTTGTGGTGGTTGTGCAATTGTCAACTTTAAGGGTGTGAGAGTGTTAAAGAGACAATTCTTCCATTATCTCAGTCGCCATGGGGGAAGGGGGGGGGGGGGGGGGGGGAGATATATACACATATATTTATTGCAGCAAGATTACATTAAAAAATAAACTTCACCTTTTTCACAAAATTACTAAACAAACAATAATTAAAAATATACAATAAAGATTTACATAAGTAGAGAAAAACCCACTGAGATCCCCCCCCCCCTATCTTATCTCAACTTACAGTAGATTTCAACTGTACCATATTGTAATTGTTGCCTCCTTCGCTCCATGTACGTGAGCTGTCGATCCCAATACACAATGTCCAAATACATCAAAGGCCACACTCTGAGAGCAAGCAAATGAGGCGGTTTCCAGCGCATAGCTACCAATTTACTTACAAATGTGTTATTACTTACATTCGCCTCATTCTGGAGAGAAACATTTGATCACAAAAAAAAGAAAATATGTTCTATTAGAAACAAATCATAAAACACACCCAGGATTATGCATTTATGTTGCTATGGTGAGGGATTCTATATCTGGCACCTTTCCTGATAACAATATACAGGACCAGTACATCTGTCCAAACCATTCACGGAATGTTTGGAATGGCCATTTGTCTTCTGTGTTGGAGGCAAGGAAACAATAAAAGAAGGAAGGGTCATCACGTCACTGTGTAGCGTGTGAACGTACATTGGTGAAGAGTGTGCAAACGTTCAGTTCAGCCGACATTGAGTTGAATGGGATCAGCCATCTCCTCGTTTATGACCTATAAATGTCATTTAAACAGGTTATTACCTCGGATGTCAGAATCACCTGCAATTTGTTGCATTGTTAACTAGCTAATGTTTGATATATTGGTTGATGTATAGTTACTCAGATAGCTTGTATATTCTGAATTGTAATATAGGCTTCAATAGAACTGGCACCTAAATCTGCAGAGCATAGAACACTGGTATTCTGACGTGATGACCCTTTATAGTTTTCTTGGTTGGAAGAAACAGTGGTTGCTATGTGCAAAACAACAGTTGCTATGTTGATGTATGATAAATACTGTATGTCAACAAATGTGATCATTTGGTGTTTTACTGGATCTGATAAACAAGTCAAAATGGAACAGTAATATCATGCATCCAGTGTTTTACCTACTCTACCACTACACACAAGTTAGGCATTTTCTTTCAAAAGTGGTTACCAATGGTTACGGGCAGCCATGTTGGAAGGGATATAACTATACAAACACTGGTCTGGTCTTGTAATGAAGGGCTCGATTAACTTCTGAAGCGCCCATGGGCTGCTTCGTTATAGAGTGAAGATTATAGACACGGGTCACTCTGCGTGAGCCCGTGTCGCTCTAATGAGAAGGGTTCTGTCGGACGCAACAGTCTAGTTGGTCTATAGAGGAAATGGCGGGACACTTCTGACTGCTGCTGTGACGTCACTGTCACCTCTACTACTATTATTTACACCGCATGGTGCACTTTATGGCCTTTCCTTTCTACCCCGACACTGTGAACTGAATGTGCAATACTCACTTGTCACTTGTACCTTACTTTTATACTTCATTTATTTATTTATTTTAAGATTGTTTATCATAGCATTGGACATTTTCTTAATATTCAAATTTTAGTTTACGTCTATATTTTGTGATTTTGTGTGAAGGATGGACTAGCAAAGTAAGATTTTCATTGTACAGTGTAACTGTCCGTTTAATTAACTGTGCATATGACAAATATGAATCTTGAATTATCCAAATGTAAAGGGTATTTTGTGATAAGATAGCCCTTTTTGACACTCAGTCATTAGACATTTACAAATACTGAAAGAGATTGTAACGTACAGTATGCAGCTAAATCTTTAATTGAATTGAGACGTGGCACATACTGCTTGTCTACTGCAGATTCTACACTTGACAGCCTGCCTATGTTCCTCTTGTCACCCAGGCAACATCTCCCGCTACCTCTCCCCGGTCTCCAGGGAGCCCCTGGCCTCAGGCGGCAGCTGGCTCTGCAGTAGCATCAGCAGCTCGGTCAGCTCCTTGGAATCTGTGACCTCTGACCCTGGCTGCGACGTCCACGCTTCGACAAGCGACGAGAACCGGAGAGCAGAAGGAAGGTTAGGAAACGATTGGTGGAATGCTCCGCTGGTTCCGGCTCATTTGAGCGATCGCACAGAATAATAGTTGTTTTGTGGACCACGTTGGAACGAGAAGCCGATGGTTGCTGTTTGTGTGTCATCTGTCGGTGACGCTAACGGCCGCTTGAATTGGTTTTGGCAGAGGGTTTGCGTTCGCACAGAATAATAGTTGTTTTGTTGGGCGCGTTGGAACAAGAAGCCGATGCTTGTGGATGTTTATGCGCGATCTGTCGGTGACGGTAATGGCTGCTTAAGTTGGTTTTGGCAGAGGGTTAAGGGTTAACGTGTAAGCAATTAGCTCTAAAGGACATCCGATGCCTCCCTGGTTCTCCTCAGTTTAAAGTTGTGCAGCCATCACACACACACACACACACACACACACACACACACACACACACACACACACACACACACACACACACACACACACACACACACACACACACACACACACACACACACACACACACACACACACACACACACACACACACACACACACACACACACACACACACACACACACACACACACACACACACACACACACACACACACACACACACACACACACACACACACACACACACACACACACACACACACACACACACACACACAGCTAAACACCAGATCAAAGGCACATGCTGTACCCCTCTATTAAAGATCTAACTGGTGCCTTTTAAATTTAGCTAGAAGAAACACTCCCATTTTGTGCCCAAAAGCATATAAAATATTTGGGTCATGTCATGTGACCAGAATATCTCAGTTCTCAGTTCTTCCCTTGTTGCCTTCTTCGGTAAGAAGAACACTAAATCCTTTGCCCCCAAATAAGGGCGGAAATTCCTAAAGCCCTACTGAGATTAGATACTTTTCAGACTATTATTTCTCGTGGCATTATTGCTGACTGCTCGCCTGTCACAAAAAGTCAATGGAGTCCAGCTGCAGCACTTAACCGTCTCAGACGACTTGCATTCTACACCCAAGACGCTTCCCTGGAAAGTTGGTTTATTACAGAAGCTACCGGTATAGTGAGGACAGACCTCTCACTCTCACACACACACACACACGTCCAGACAAGTATGACATAGCTGGTTTTGTTATTACAACACAGATCAATGTCATTGTTTCCCTGCATACATAATACCATATTCCTCCTGCTGCCTATGAATCTTAACCCTTTCACTACCACACTACAGAAGGTTAACCTTTCACTACCACACTACAGAAGGTTAACCTTTTCACTACCACACTACTTTGGTAAAGTAGTGTGGTAGTGAAGCTACTACTACTACTTTGGTAGTGTGGTAGTGAAAGGGTTAATACCTGCATTTCCTCGGCACAGGAACACCTCTATCGCCAGAGGGCAGGATGTAATTTTGTTATTGTGTCTCTCAGCAGTGACACTAAGGAGAAATAACTGTTTTGCCCTGGGTTGCGTCCCCAGGGGGGTCTCCCCTCTCTGCTGCACAGGTGCTGGCTGGGAGTCCATTATTAAGCTGTCATCCTCAATGTTCCACCGGGGGAAATGATGTCACACACGCCTACCTGGGACCCAAGGGGTCAGGGGTTGGGGGAGCTGTTGCCTCAAGTCTGGTCACATCGAATGACGCGCCGATTTGTCCCATTTGTTTTCCTTTTTCCAGCCACCGGGACCGAGAGGGGAGACCGACAGGCTTCGAGCCGGCGAATCCTGGGTGGGTGGAGGATGGGGTCGTATCCAGGAAGGGGAGGAGTGAAGTGCGCGCCAGTACGCGTGAGGTAAGTCCTCCTGACGGGCTTGTTTGTGATCTATCTCGTATTTACAGCAACAATACCGTAGAAATAGAGTGGCGGCCATTAAAAGGATCAGTATAGAACAGTTCTTAAACCACCACCACCGCCTTAAGCCTCGCAGACACTAGAGGATGTTTGGGACGATTTTAGGCCTGATTTGCCCCTCCCGACAATCACAGGATGGGGGCGTTCCCAATTTCAGGCTGGTCGGAACCGATTATCTGCTCCAAGGTGTTGACAGATTCAACCTGAAGCCTAATGATCTGCTTGCAAGCCAGTCGCGAGCCAATCGGAATGTCAGACATGTTGAATATGTACGACACGGAGAGAAAACACCAAATCACATGCCTTTCTGTCTTTCTCCCTTTTCTCTCGACGCACAACTTTCCAGAAAACGATTAAAAATATCTCCGGGGATCCAGATGTAGTTCCTGACGGCAAACGCGATGGCGTTGTTCATCTCAGAATGACACCATGGGAAGTGCCTTTTTTTCTGCACCAAAATGCAAAAAGGCACTTTCTTTTGCCATGTTCTACTTGCATTTTGTGGTTAATGTCAAGCCCTGCAATGCTTGCAAAATTCTATGGTCAGAGAGTCGGGATCTGAGTGTAATCTTCAAGTGCATGGTGATCCCTTTTGGCTAAATTGTCTAATGTGTGCGTTCTAACAAATAATGACAACAGACAATGAAATTATTTTCTAGCGACCCTTTAATCACGTATTGTGATCTTGATGATACGAAGTTACAGCGATTATAAAGCCCAGTCACACAGCTGGTGCTGCCAGCTTCGGTGTGTACCGGTGTGGACACGACTCATAAGACAGGTGTTGTGGAGAGAGTGAGTGTGAGAGAGAGAAAGAGAGAGATACTGTATATAAAGAGAGAGAGAGAGAGACTTCACCATACAGCTCTGGCATGACTATGTGAGTGTGAGACTCACAGATAGGGATATATAACTACTCTTACATACCACACATGTCAGCTGTCAGGAATGTGCTTGTGTGTGTGTATGTGTGTGTGTGTGTGTGTGTGTGTGTGTGTGTATATGTGTATATGTGTATGTATGTGTGCTGCTGACAGGGTTGAAGTAACTGATTCACTTGGTGCTGCTGTGTTTTCATCGCCGGGCCAGCTAAACTAATCTAGTTACACGCATTAAGTTTTCAATCAGTGAACAGCACTTAGGAAGAAAACGCAGCTGATGAGAGTTTGGCATGAAACGCGTGGATAAGTTGACGATCATCCCGGTGGCCTTGTCGAGGCATGTGTTTGTGCATATGTTTGTGCATGTGTGTGTGTGTGTGCGTGAATGTGTCGATTGGTGGAGAGGGAGAGGAGCAGTGACTCATCCGTTGCTGCGTATCTTGTTCTCCCGGCAAAAACTGGTTCTGACGACCTGGAGGAGTTCAGCCGGGCCTCACGCCGTGTGTTGTAATCAGGGAACGGAATTCCTGTGATGGACATTTTCCAGGGATTCCTGCCGTTAAGCGAGGATACAGTGCAACGTAATGACGGAACAACTCTCTTTCCATCTCGTTTACAGGCATGGTAGTCCTGTAGGGTTTAATGACCTATCTTGTCTGCGTTGGTATTCTAGAGAGTATAGAATCAAAGGCAGACCTCTTAAAACTCTAGGGGAGCTCCACAGCAGCGTCGCCCCCCCCCCCCCCCCCCCCCGACCAGGTGCACATCTGTTTGTGAATGGTAGTCACCGTGTGTTGCTCCCCCCCCCCCCCCCCCCCCCGACCAGGTGCACATCTGTTTGTGAATGGTAGTCACCGTGTGTTGTTTGCCTGCCTGTCTCCTAGTGATTAAGGAGGTGACTATAAAAAGACACAACACGTTTCCGTACGTGGAACACGTTGAAAGGTTGTCGCACACTCTCACGTGCGCTGTTGACGTGTCGGGGCAGAGGTGAGCCTTTTAAAGTTGGAGAGCGGGTAGGAATCCAGAACGGGATGTATCCCACTCCCAGTGTCTTGCAGGGTTGTCGCAGTGATGTGAAATGTCCCATGAATAATAAACTTGTGACAACTCCAGTATTGGCGGTGACACCGGACATTTTACAAAATGATGCTCAATATCTGCATTAGGGGTGTAAAGGTACAGTACACGTATCCGTACCGAACCGAACCGTTTCAGTGTGTACCGTACCGTACTGAACTGCTGTGTAGTGTACCGAACGAATACAACGGTATGTTAACCACTAACGACCGCCCATCGGGGGCTGTTTTTTTTCACAATCTAATATAATTATTATATTATATTATATTATAATTTATATTTTTTACAAGTCGATTATTAATTTCAATATAGAATATTCGTTGACAGCCCTACAAGTACAATTAGTTACTGCACACTACATCCCCCCTGAGTGGAACATGGAAAGCCAAACTTTCCCCCACTGTACCGAAAACCCGCACCGAACCGTGACTTCAAAACCGAGGTACGTACCGTACCGTGGTTTTTGTGTACCGTTACACCCCTAATCTGTATACTTTAATCTTTAACATCATGCAGCGACATTGATCCACTGTTTTTTCAGTGAGGAGTATTCATTTGTTGGACAGACAGAGGTTAGGTTCTAATTAAAAAATAAACCAACGGAGAGTAATACGGTCCGTATGTACATTTTCTATCAGTTCCTTGATGGATCAATGTAGCTGTTATTTAGCACATCGCGCAAACAGACTGTTGCTGGTCTGGACTGGTCCTCTGAGCTTCTCTCCAGTCAAGCTACTGCAGGGTTTAAATCCCAAATATTGTAAAATCCTCTGCCATCGTTGTTTAACCTTTTCGTGTTGTGTCATCTCTAGAGCCTTCTTCCTCTCCTTCACACAAAGTTAAATCTACACTAGAAGTGAAAGTGAAACTTAAGCTATACTCTGTACTGCGACTCTGCTGCACAGACCTAAGCTCTACTGTCCATGCAGACACGTTCAGAGTTATAAGAAGAAGAAAAAAACATACACCAGCAGGGGCGGTGGGCAAGTGATGTAGTTGGTGGATGCCTGAACACAGAGTAACACTGTTAACACAAACTACCGCAGAAAGCCTGGTGTCTTTCTCACTGCCCATGTAGGGTGTTTCTATTGATATGACAGATGCTGTTTCGTGGTTCAACAACAAATACGCGAACATGGAGCATAAACAGTCCCAATGCGCAAGGCTGCTATACTGTAGGGGGTGGGACACTCGATGTCTATGTGGTAAACAGCTTTAAATGTGTGTGTGTGTGTGTGCGTGCGTGCGTGCGTGCGTGCGTGCGTGCGTGTGTGTGTGCGCGCGTGTGTGTGTGTGTACAGTAGCATACTGTAGTGTATACGCTTGTGTTGCTTCCATTTATTTTGACACAGCGTCACAGATGGTCATCGCTGCGCGTTCAAGGGATGGATGTTAATCTTTGATTAAATACAATTCCTGAGGATTTGAAGTAAGAACCACCCAGCCAGCGGCACATCTTTTGTGATGTCATGAGTTATGTTGTCTTTTTTTTAGAAGGGGTGGGGTGGGTGGTCATTTGTTTTAGTAGAAAGGTGGGGTAAAAGGGTCAAAGGTCGTTCCAGAGTTCATTCCCTCCCCTGGGCTCGGATTCTCGAGGTGGGCCGGTCTCACTGTCCCTTCTCCCAACACCCTGTCTGACGGAGAGGAGGCTTATCGGCGAGACAGAGGACAGCCACTGTCCGCTTTGAGTGCAGCCAGTGTTTGTTTGGGGGGGGGGGGGCAGTTAACACCCGACGGCCGGAACACCGTGTTTCACCGTGTCCTGTGTCCTTGGGCAGTTATCAAACGTAAAAACGGCCCGAGAACGAGACAAAGAGCGTTCTGTATTAAGTCCTATTTTCCCATTAAGAGAGTGATGTAAGCGAGAAGAATGAATCTTAAGACGAAGGGAAAGAGGATAAAAAAAAGAAGAAGAAGAAGAAGAAACGCTTACTCAGGTTTCCTTCAGACGTGTATCATCTAGACTTGAAAGGGACTCTCTCTGATATGCTCCGATAGAGCAATTCTGTCGGGGGGCTGAAACCGAATAACGGGGTTCGCGAGGCAGAATGACGATGCAGGAATCTGGTTCGAGAGATGATGACTTTTCTTTTCTTTTTGGGACGTCTCGTATCTTTCCGAATGTCAGACGAAGAAGCTGCGATGCAATGGGGGGGGGGTTATGTAGCCCTCCTTAAGTCTTTTTCATGCATTCCAGAGCCAAATCCCAGTCACCCATGTGGAACCCACCGTTTAACAGGCAGTGTAGAGCAAACCTGCTGGGCCTTACAGCGAGGCCCTAATCCGTACAACTGACAGCGATGCCAGAGATCATGACTGGCGGTTACTCCGCTTAATGGAATGTATGAAAAAGCCACCGTATGCCCCGAGCGTTTAACCCCCCCCACCCCCCGCTATCTAAAAAACAAAACAAAAAAAACCTTAGTAAATGAAAGACATTGTTATTATGTTGTCAATATTGCTGTTTTGTTTTCCCGGTCGAGTGGTTTTGAGCTGTTGTCTTTCCCCCCAGAAACTGCAGTCGTGTGGAGACATGCAACAGCTTAGCTCTCCTGCTCCTCCTCCTCAGCGGAGAGCCAAGTCACTGGACCGCAGGACCTCGGAGTCCATCATGACTGTAAGTGGCCACATGGACGAGCACAGGCTCAAATGCGTACGTTGATCGTACGTCGAAGCGCGTCCTTTGAGGCGCATCAAATTATAAATATTCCTTCAATGAATGTGTCAAAAGGCTGGTGGTTGGAACTGTATTTATTACATATACTCAGTGGTGGAAGAAGTACACAGTTCCTTAAGTAGAAATACTCAGATAAATTTGTACTCTGGTAAAAGTAAAAGTCATCCATTCAAATTCTGGCCCTGGCCCAGAAGAGAGTGAGATGGAGAGCTCCGGTGGACACCCTATGCCCCCCAACGGGGTAAAGAGGAATAAGTCAGTAAGTCATTCAAATTATACTTAGGTAAAAGTAGAGAAGTATTTGCTATTGAATGTACTTAAGTATCTAAAGTAAAAGTACACATTCTACATGATGTTTGTGTATCCATTGACCTCTATAGGTTATATTAAAGTGGTATGTGGTCCAGTTATGCTGCTCTGTTTACGTCCTCTTGAAGTTGACAGGCTTCAAATGTGAAAGTACATAATCTTCATACATTTTTTTATTTTGTATATATTGTGTTTTCTATGCAAAATCCTTTTCTTCTAAGTAACTAGTAACTGATGGGTTCAGATAAATGTAGTGGAGTAAAAAGTACAATATTTCCCTTGAAATGTAGTGGAGTGAAAGTATAAAGTTCCCTAAAATGAAAATACTCACATAAAGTACAAGTAGCTTAAAATGTTACTTAAGTACAGTACTTGAGTACAAATACTTAGTTACTTTCCACCACTGCATATACTACTGTATATAGTATACATTTTACTTTCAGACGATAAAGAAAATGCTCATCGAGCTAACTGACTTTAACCATATTCATGTACAAATCAAACCCTGCCTATTGTTAGAAACTGAACTTGAGAAGGAAGCTAGTGAAGTGAAGTATCAAGTACCTTACTGTCCATATGGGGTGATTTTGTTGACGTACATTCTTCACGGTTTGTAACCTTGTTTGGTGACATCTGTGGTTGCATTCTTCTATGATCTCTCAGTTTTCTTTCCTAAGGAACATCTTGTGACTGAGTTGAATGGGTTGAATCTCTTGAGGAGGTTACACGATACCATCTATAGATGCTTTCAACTTGACAACATAAACATTCTAAATGGACCCCGAGTTTATTTCCTGTTGCAATGTTTGCTAATGTAATAACTGACGGGAAATACAGTTGGGTTAAAACCGTTCCCATAGAAACAGAATTCCAGTGAAACCATCTATTCTTTTAAAGTGGAACTCTGCCCATTTTCAGAAATTCCTATGGTTTAAAGCAGTGCAATAGGTTTAGTGAACATAAACAACTCTTATCCAAATCCACTATCTAGAGTGCTAAACCTCAAACGTGTGATGTTATCATCAGGTACGGAGTCTAAAGCTTGGGGGACTTGGGAGAGGTGATGCTGAGAGCACCCAGGGGAATGTTCTGAGTCTATGGGTAAATTTTCTGTTCCAGAACTGAAAATACTACCATAGAATGAAGCTCATATAGAAAATAAATAGATAAATAAATAAACACTCTGCAGGTCCACAAATTCAGTCTGCCATCCATTATCAGTGGAGCAGCTCCAGACTTTAATACCTGATGACATCACAGGTTTATGGCGTTGGGAGAGAGTAGCTCATTTCCTAGACACATGGAAATAACATATTCAACTTTTAAGTGTTGTTGGTTTGCAATGAAACTAATACATGATAAGAATGAGGAACCTGGCGATGGTTACGTAAGGTTCACTGAACAGCTAGATGATTATACGGAGCAACATAGAGGAGACTGGTGTTTGTTCATTCCTACCATCATCTGCCATGATCACAAGTGAACCATGTGATCAGCTGATTCGTTTAACTGTTACATCACTGTTTTGTTTTGTTTAGTTTTTCTATGAAAACGGTATCCTGTGCAACAGGGGTGGGAATCACCAGAGGCCCCATAATATTATATTATGTTCGATACTAAATGCACAATACTGTAATATCGCAATATATTGAGAATATTAATACTATTATTATTATTGTCCCCAACAGAAAACGTAGTCAACATCTGCAATAAAAACGATATATACATGATCTATTTGATCTAATAAGATAACGCATTCAGTCTGTTCACCTCACTGCAATCGTTTTTTATTGCAGCAAAATGGGATTGTCAAGCAAAAACAATCAAATAAATAAAAGTGATTGACGTCAGTGTATCGATATAATATCGCAGAAATATGGCTAAATCCAGTTGTGAATGAGGGATAGGTTGCATAGATACATGCAGCAGTGTCCCAGCTAATATTGGTATCTCCAGGTATATTCTCATAAGGAATCAAATATTATCTGGGTTATTGTGAACAGATGTTTGTGGCCATTCAAAAAGAATCCTGATTAATAATAACACACTGGTGTTGAATCCTCGTTCTTTCCCCCACATCATTGTTGGTGTCTCTTGGCCGAGTTGTAAGTGGTATTTTTTGTATAAATAAGTGTTAAATAGCTCTACATTCTGACAGCCATCATTGGAGTGTTTGGTCAGTAACTCCCAGTTCCTCCACTCTGCAGTAAGCAGAACATACATTTTCTGGTATGCCGTTCCCATCCAATAAGGAGAGAGAACCCTAGATATTTGTAGAAATCTTGCCAAACCAGATTTGCTTACTGCACTAGCAGATTATTTTACTTGTTTCAAGCACATATTTGGCTTATAACTAAGTTGCATTTCTTATTTTGGTCAGACCACTTTTGCTGTATGGAGTTCTCTCTCCTGATTGGATAAAGTGGGAAAGGATATCAGAAAATGTATTTTCTGTTTACTGCAGAGCGGAGGAACTGGGAGACCCATGTTACTGACCAGACACTTTGTATCAGTGATGGCTGTCAGAATGTAGAGCTATTATTTTAACATGTAGACCACTTATTTTAACAAACAAAATACAACTTACAACACCTTACATTCAACTTCAGTGGAGACCCACCCTAACCTAAAACAGAGATGATGTTTGTTGTTGTTGTGATAATCGAAATTAAACAAAATTAGGCGGTGTTGAATAGTCTCAATAGTCTCTCTAGTCTTTCTAAAAGAAATGTTCCTATTAATCTGTGTGGTCTCTGCTAGCAATTATTTTGAGATCTTTAAAGTGCAGTGCAACAATATTGTCACAAAATTACTCCCCCCCCCCCCCCCAGACTTTACAAAGGACACAGAAGTAATTAAATATATATTATTAAACATGAAGTGGAAATACTGCCCATTTCTGAGAGATCATCATATTAATTACAGTACAACTGCTCTGAATATCCACTTATCTACTCTATGAATTATTAAGGGACTTTCATGGATAGATTGAAATTGTGTCAGCTGAGTTGAATATTAATGACAGTTGTCTGTTAGCCTTCATTCAAATTCTGTAACATTTTCCAACATGTTAGTTTGAATGAGCTTCGGGTGCGACTGACTACCATGATATCTTTTTCTACAGCCAGACTTGCTTAACTTCAAGAAAGGCTGGATGGTCAAATCGGACAAGGAGGGTCAGGTAAAGATCTTTACAACTGGATCCTTGTTTGAGAATGGCGAGACATAGACTGATGCCAGCCAATTGAACAATTGTCATAGATTGTCACTGCAATTATTATCTACCCCTAGTATTATCATGGATATAGTCTTCATTATTTATATTTATTTTTATATTAAACTTTAGATGTTTTTTCTTGTGAAAATGTGTATTTGCATGGATATAATCTTTATTATTTAGATATATTAAACTTTAGATGTTTTTCCTTGTGAAATTATGAAAATCTTTGAAACTGTTAAGTCTAAAGCCCTCATCCAAAGTAAAACATTTAAATAAAAATAAAAATATTTTGTGTCAATTGTGTTTCTACACGATTATGTAGGGTGGTTAGGAACGGGCATATCTCCTTTAGGGACTGTGAAGTAAACAGATTGAGAGCCACTGCCCATGCAGTGTGTATACACATGTCTTGTGCCTCCCTCTAGTGGAAGAAGTTCTGGTTTGTGTTGTCAGCCGACAGTCTGAGATATACACATGTCTTGTGCCTCCCTCTAGTGGAAGAAGTTCTGGTTTGTGCTGTCAGCCGACAGTCTGAGATACTTCAAGGACTCCATCGCCGAAGAGGTACTTTGACACTACTGTAATATTCACTCGGGTTATATGATTGTTGCCCTTCATTCGAGGATGTCGAATGAATGTCCTCTGTCTTCTTCCTCTCCCAGGCATCAGACCTTGAAGGGGAAATTGACCTGACCAAGTGTTACAACGTCTCAGAGTACCAGGTCCAGAGGAACTATGGCTTTCAGGTCCATGTAAGAGTGAAAGCGTTGGACACAGGATTAACAACATTAGCCAGATAACTTTCCCCCCAAAATATGATTTAGTAACTTCAGATTTCTTTCATAATTAGTAATTACAATTTCAGTATGATTACAGGTGCTATATATAACATCCAGCCACTAGATGTCGCACTAGAGCACCAGCACGTCATCCAATAAGATGTATTCCACGTGGGGAAATTGGGTAGTATAGGAAGGGCTACATGCACGTAACAACATTCATTTTGGACCTGCATTTAAATGATCAATTGATTAATCCATAATCTTGGGGGGAGAAAAGCAATACTTTTATTCTGCACCTTTCTAAAAGCTCTGTGGATGTATTTATTATTATTTAATATTTTTAAATGATTACTCTACATACAAAAAAATGTATAACACCTTTAAATCACATTCCTACCCCTACTGTAGTATTCAAATGTAGCTTTATGGACTCAAATCCAAAACATGTAATGAGTTAAATCATTGTCAAAGTTATCTGGGCTAACTTGCTAATCGAAATACTCCCCTTTTCACCAAGTCTATAGTGTTGAACACTATGACACCTATTATCAGAAGTTAATTGTAATGTCTCTCTCAGACTCAGAGGGGCATCTATACATTGTCGGCCATGACGACAGGGATACGCAGGAACTGGATTCAGGCCTTGATGAAAAATGTACATCCATCTCATGCTCCCGATGTCGCCAGGTAAGTTACCTGTGAAAGTTAACAATGAAATGTCATTTTCTCATCTGCTGTAGAAGTATTATAGAAGAAGAATGATATAAAATGAAGAAGTAGAGAATAAATTAAAGATAATGTCCACTGTGACTGATCATGGGTTATAAACTTGGTTTGATAAACTTGACATGAATATATAATGTTTTTTTCTTTTTTTGATCCACTTTTTCTCCCCATTTTCTATTTTTCTCCCATCCCAATTTCGTATTGTCCAATTCCTCCCTCCCCTGTCTTGAACGTTGCTAGACTATGCCTCCCACAGGTCGGTTGTAGTGAGGATAGAAGCCTTGCATCACGTGTCCCCTCCGGTACACGAGGAGGCAGCCTGTCGCATCTTTTCACCGCAGCAGCTCGAACTCTCAGTGGCGAGGAGTAACGTGTGGGAGGCTCACGCTGCCCCCGTCACTTCCTGCTTCCGTCGCACTGGCGTCACCAAACCGACCTGTAGGAGTCGCTGTCCACAACGTTAAATCCCCACCCACCGGCTTTTCCCACCCTCTAACACTTGCCAATTGTGTTAGTATGAACGACCGGCCAGCTGGTAGCAACGCCGAGAGCTGGGCTCGAGAATATATAATGTTGAAGTATGCACAATATATAATGTATGTGTATGTGCTGAAGTAGAAGAGGAATATACTGTAGAAGAAGAAGTAGAAGAATACTGTATTATCTTGTCCTCTCCTCTCCTCATATTCCTTTCTCTGTCGTGTTGTGGTACAGTTTGCCGGGGCACCACATCCCCAGCAGTCCGTCCGAGGTCCTCCCCAAACCGGACGTGACCCAGGAATCCCCCTCTAAAGTCCCCACAGAGACAGACCGGCGCCCCAAGCCCAGGAGCGTGCTGGAGAGACGGCGAGAGGGGCGCTACAGGACCTTCGACTGGGCCGAGTTCAGGCCGCTGGCCAAGCCTCCGACGGAGGCGGAGACGAGGAGGGGGGCGAAGGACCCGTGCGGCCAGCTGGAGTCGATCGACCGGGAGAGGAAGAAGAGGCGGGAGGAGAGGCGGAGGAGGTATGAGAGCATGCTGGGCCTCCCTCTGGCCTGGGAGCTGTTGGGAGACTGTAGGACACGTGAGGACAGTGACAGAGCGTCCAGTCCTCGGTCGCAGCAGAGGGCGCAGGAGGAGATGGAGCAGTGCTGGCAGCTGGTGGAGAACACCGCCTTCAGGCTGGAGAAGACCGTGCCGCTCCATCCTGAAGCCCCGACCGAGGACACCGTGGAGCTGGAGGGCCTGCTGGACAACTACAGGAAGCGGGTTAGCAGTACTTTTGAATGTGTACAATGCGTACATTGAGACATAGTGGCCCGTGGGGTAGTAGCATTGCCTGTATTTGTAGTG
Source organism: Notolepis coatsorum (assembly GCF_963971535.1). Classification (NCBI taxonomy): domain Eukaryota; kingdom Metazoa; phylum Chordata; class Actinopteri; order Aulopiformes; family Paralepididae; genus Notolepis; species Notolepis coatsorum. The sequence goes on from NC_140178.1 coordinate 28,443,654, forward strand.
TGAGGCAGCTTGATACACAAGTAATAACAATAATAATAATAATAAACTTTATTTGTATAGCGCCTTTCATACAAGAATTGCAGCTCAAAGTCAAGGTAAGACGTAGAACACCAAATCACAATTCTTCAGGATCTAACATCCCAATAGGCATCTTTGTTCACGGTTTCATCGTCACACATAATATAGACCGTTTTAAAATAGACCGTAATAAAAGAGCAGCAAAATAGTGCAGTGCAATAAAACAGTATATTATTTTTACAAACGTTCCACAGCTCTGAGTTGAAATCAGTATCCGCTAAAACTACATACTGCACCTTTAACTAAAAAATAAAATAAAAAAATAGACTTTAGAAACCTAACTGAAATTATATTGCGTACTTAGAAAACTAACTCAAAAATACAAAACTATAATAACCCTGGTCTGTATCAAAGTAATTGTTGTATGTGTAGAGGGTTTGGCAACGAGACACTCATTGTATCGTCTGTGTGGTTGAAGGTTGAAGATCTGAAAGCTGAGTTGGCAGAGTCTGATCGTCTCAGGTTGGAGCTTGAAGCTCAGCTGAATACAGCAGGATGTCACCAGACGCAAGTCCCAACACTGGTACAGAATAAAAAAAAAAAAAAATTATAGATGTTTCAGACTAATCTTGTTTCTCTTTTTTCGTTTGTTTTTCTTTAGGTTTTTAGTTGTGTAACTATCATGCTATAGTAGCGTTTGATCATTGCCATGCTTCCAGTAGTGCCTAACGATAATCAATACCCGTTTCTCTTTCTCCAAGCTTGACCCCCCGCTAAGCCCCGAATCTGATTTTGGCCCACTGACGTCACACGAAACGTCACACGAAATGTCACTCAGCAGCCACACCCAGAGCCTGAGAGACATGTACAGGGAGACCAAAGCGCTCCTCCACCAGCAAGACCTGATCAGACAAGACATGCAGGAGCAGCTCGGCCTCGTGCTGTCTATCCCCGCCCCCCTCCAGGACCACAATTCCCCTGGAGGTCAAACGCCCAGCATCTGGCTGCACGACGCCGACGGCAACATCCAAGACCTGGGGGATCTGCTCCCCGAGTCCTGTGTGCCGGTGGACACGCCGCTCCTCTCACCCATCTCAGACGGCCAGTGCTCACCGCCTCAGAGCGAGGCGTCGGACTCGGACAGCGGCGCGACCGACCCCCAGACCGATTTGGACGGAGACGTCCGTCAGCGGGCGCACAGCCCAGAAACACAGACACTCATTAGTATCGAGTGGAGCCCAGACTCGCTGGCGATGGACGAGACCGGCGGGGAGAGTGCCGGTGACTCGGAGGGAGACGGTCTGAACCGCTGCGAGCCGCTGAGCTGCGCGGAGGGGCATATGGCTCAAGACCAGGCCGTGGTGAGGAGGCTGTCCCAGGAGGTGGTGCTGCTCGCCAGCCAGAACGAGGCCCTCAACCAGCGCAACCAGGAGATGCTCAACCAGCTGACGGAGGCAGACCGGGAGATCGAAAGACTGAAAGCGGAGCTGGTCAGCAGCAGCAGGCACCCCGGCGATCCACATCACCTCTCTGAGGCGGATCAACTGAACCAGACCAGGGCGGAGTGTCTGGAGAGAGAGTTGAGCAAGAGGAACCAGCAGCTCCAAGAGGCCCAGTCTCTGATCGCCTCCCTGGAGGAGCGTCTGAGGGGCACAGAGACACAGCTGCAGCTCAGGCAGGCCACTCTCCAAGGCCTGGGTGTCCCGGCGGGCACGGAGGAGGAAGGCGACGAGAACACAGACGCACTCCTCTACGAGAAGAAGGCGGAGGGATACCTGCTCCGGTGCTTTGAGGCCACAGAGGCCAAGCTGACAGAGCTGGAGAGGCAGCTCCGCCAATCAGAACGGACCTGCGGTGAGCTCCTGGCCAACAACATGGAGTTTAGGGAGATTGAGAGACTTTACAGTCAGAGAGCTACAGAGGCAGAGGCTGATATCAGGAGGCTAAACGCAGAGCTAGAGAACGAGAGGTTGGGGGAGGGAGATAAGTTGATAGTTGGCAATACAGTTTCAGTTGATGAAAGAGTCCAGCAAGTGATAGAGGGGATGGTGATGATGTTGCACGCCCTGGGGAAGTTACTGCAGGTGGTCGACAGATCGGATTACAGAATGATAAAAGGGTCTATAGAAAGTGGGCACGAGGAAGAGAAGCAGGCGAAGACGGTCGTCAGTCAGCTAAAGTGGGAGGAAGAGTTTTGGGAAGTGATGTTGACAGGCTTGAAGGGCGACCCTTCCCTGTTGAGCAAGGAGAAGCGTATGGACACACTCCTGAGCGAGGTGGCGGAGCGCATGGTAGCGGAGAAGCAAATGCTCCTCTTGGCCCACGATCTGTTCTCCGAGACGGACTCGTGCAGAGACAGCGGGAGGGGAGGTCGGGAGGGGATGTGCGAGAGCGGGTCTTTGAAGGACCTGGACATAATTGGGAATATCGCAAGTGATTCAGAACCAGAAGATACGGAGAATGATGACAACGATGATAATAGGTGGATATTGGATTCAAATCAGCAGCACGGCAACACGGATAAGAACATCAGCAGACATTTCACAGAACTTACGCAGACGAAGATTTCCTTGCTAAACCATATCGCCTCCTCCGTCAGGGCCTCGGCCAATGAAAACCTCAGATCCATGGCTCACAGGCTTTGTGATTTCCACAGCTCGGAGCATCCCTGGTCAGATTTCATTCACTCTGCGGCCATCGAAGCATTGTATTCCTATCACATAAGCAGGCTTCACTCATCCTACCGGAGGGAACTCGAGGAGACCAAACAGAGACTGCTCGCCTCTTCTCTGATCTGCAGCGACTGCGCGGGGCTGAGGGGTGAGAACATAGAGCTGAGGACCAGACTGTCGGACCTGGAGGAACGGTGGAACGCCTCGACGGAAGCGGAGATATCCACACTAAGCCAGATGGAGGCCACAGACGCTGAGCTATGGGACGGCGGGACAGATGATCAGAGAGTGGACAACACAGCTGGAAGTGTTACGGGGGAAATGGAGGAGGAGAACCCAGGGCACGAGAGCACTGCTGAGGAGGAGGAGGACATCCGGAACGTTGAAACACCAGAAAATATGTTGGAGGACTACGCCATGCCAGACCATATGGAAATGTCCCTTTTGAGCGATGAAGGTCATAGGGCGATCCGGGAGAAGATGGCTGCTGAAAATATTGAGATAATCGATGAAGACCGCGAAGAAACGTATAGCGTTGGGCTGGAGGATATTGTATTGTTAAGAGACAGAGTGAAGGACTTGGAAGGACAGCTTTCTGCACTAGTCGATGAGATGAAAGTAGAGCTGGAAGGAACAATTACCTCCCTTCAGCTGCAGCACGAGAAAGATATTGAAAAGCTCAAGGTAGGAGCCATCATCTTTATTTGGATTGAACAAAGTTTGATTAATGCCACTGATGTGAATTACTAGTAACTGTAGTTAGATTCCCTGCAAAATAATCAATTTGTAGAGAAGCACATAATACAAAACATTATGGGTCCGTTTCAAAGACCAGCGTTGAGCCTAGCAAAGACCAGCATTAAAGGAACACGCCAACATTTTGGGAAATTAGCTTCTGTGCGGTTCAGTAGGAAGCTATCTGGCTGCATGTTAGCCTAGCTTAGCACAATGAATGGAAGCGGACATGACCGGTTAGCCTAGGCATTGTCCAACTAACACCTCTCCCGAAGGCTAACCGGCCATGTCCGCTTCCATTCATTGTGCTAAGCTAGGCTAACCTGCAGCCAGATAGCTTTCTACTGAACGCACAGAGAGGGAACTGGTATCTATCTTCTTGTCTCTCTCTGGAGAAGACGGTAAGCTGATTTCCCAAAATGTCGGCGTGTTCCTTTAAGCCTAGCAAAGACAAGCCTTAAGCCTAGTTACGACAAGCATTGAGCCTAGTAAAGACAAGCATTAAGTTACGTATAACAGATCTAACAGATCAGACTACTTGAAGAAGAATCCTTAGTCTAGGGCTATTTGAACTTCCCAGCTGTGTCCCTCCAGGGTGCCTACGAGCAAGGATTTATCACCATGGAGGACTCACATCAGAGGGCTGTGGAGGAGCTGCAGCACAGACAGCAGCGGGAGCTGGAGCGTCTCCTGGAGGACAGAGACTCACTGCTGGAGGAGGAGACGGCTGCTACCATCACCGGTGAGTTAAGGCCTTAAGAGAGAGAGAGAGAGAGAGAGAGAGAGAGAGAGAGAGAGAGAGAGAGAGAGAGATGAACAAAGAAACAGAGAGGGAGAGAGAGATGAACAAAGAAACAGAGAGAGGGAGTGTGTGTGTGTGTGTGTGTGTGTGTGTGTGTGTGTGTGTGTGTGTGTGTGTGTGTGTGTGTGTGTGTGTGTGTGTGTGTGTGTGTGTGTGTGTGTGTGTGTATGTGTGTGCGTGTGTGTGTGTGTGTGAAAGATTGGGGGGGGGGGGGGGGGGGCAGACAGACAGATAAATGGAAATGAAATTGCTTCACTGTTTCTATATCCATAGTGGCCAAAGACACACTACAAGCGGCTCAAGATAAGAAATATATTTAATTTCAATTTTACGAGCCTTTATCCCCATTACTTTTGTCTCAGCGATTGCAGCCATAAAGAATGCACACCGTCTGGAGCTGCAGAGGGAGGTACAGAAAAGATGCCAATCCAACAACAGCACAGGAAGCGCAGATCTGGAAGAAATATGTCGGCAACACAGGTACAACCATCAAATCAAGCGATTTCCCAGCTGGGTCCATATTTACAAATCCGTTCAAAGTAGATCTATCCAAAGAGAATAAGTGTTCCTGATCACTGACCTCAGGTCAGCACTCCTACTCTGGAGTGTCCAAAGCCCGAAATAAAAAATAAGTGAACTGAACTGAACTGAACTGAATGGCTTCCATTTTCCAGGACAACTTGTGGCCAAGCAAGCTTTATGTTGCCACCTGGCATTTAGTTGGAAGTTAATTGAGTAGATGTGAGAACTGGACATTTGGTTTGGTTATGGTAGAGTCTGTGACTCATAATTTAATAACTGCTGGCTGACACATCGGAGTGGCACATTTGTTGTTGTACAGCTCAGTGTTCTGTGGCTCTCCGTCTGTCTGGGCCTTCCAGCAGGAAATCAGATTCAGATGACAGCGTGTCTGTGTGTGTGTGTGTGTGTGTGTGTGTGTGTGTGTGTGTGTGTCTGTCTGTCTGTCTGCATGTGTTCCTGTGTGCAGTGAGGAGCTGGCTTCCTGTCAGCGGGAGTTGGAGGCGGTGTCCGAGCAGTACTCTCTGAAGTGTCTGGAGAACGGACACTTTTCCCAGGCGCTGGACACAGATAGAAAGGCCCTGTGTCAGTGCCAACAGGAGAACCAAGACCTGAGGACCAGAAACCAAGTCAGTTCTGAATGATACACGCTCAGAACGGGTACCTTAATAGCCACTACACCATGAGCAATATGATACAAACCCCCCACCTTTTAATGTGTCCATTATGTGTTCATATAGCCTACTGTTGCATACATATTTTATATTAGCACAAATTCTGAGTCTTAGGATATACCACAAAGAGGAATAGTAAACAAGGATTATTTGGTCCATTATTACAATTACTGTATGTTGTCGTCTCTGCTAACTATAACACCTTGAGTACTAAGACCCGTATTAGGTTCCATCGCAGCAAGCTAAGATCACAAATTCAGTGAGCCTGTGAGTGAGAAGCATACATGTTGTACTGTTGCTGTTGTTGTTGTTGTTGTTGTTGTTGTTGTTGTTGTTGTTGTTGTTGTTGTTGACTTGACATGTTCAATCCAATCCACTTTATTTATAGAGCATATTTAAAAACAACAAAGTTGACCAAAGTGCTGTACACGTCAAACAACAAATATCACACAGAGATCAAAAGCACACGGTAAAGCATATACACAGTATACAGATCGTTGTGACATAAAAAGGCAAGTCTCTCAAGCTGTGTCAAAAACCAAGGAAAATATATGTGTTTTGAGGCGTGATTTAAACACCTGGGCCCTATTCCCCGTACCTGGTTCAACTAAGTCGATCAAGAGTCCCATTATCCAGATTCAATTAACCCGATGTTTGAATCCGGGATTTTCCTGTTCCTCGAAGGTGGATTCAGTCTCGTTCATTTGAACCAGACTTGAGACTCAGGATAATTGCGCGCGCCCGCCTCAGCTGAAAAGACAGCAAGTGTTGATAGCAGAAATCCTGATCTTCTAACGGCATTGATTGATTGATTGATTTAAAACTTTATTAACAGATTGCAGAATGGGCGTGCCTGCTGGCAGTATAGGCTTATGGAATGAATAATCAAATGAGATCTTGCTAGCGAAAATAATTAGTTCAGCTCTTTCAGAATAACGATAAAAACAAGCCCAAATAGTATATCTAATTGATACGAATTATATCATGAGGATATCTGTATGTGCTTAGGTAGGTATTATGTACTATATAAATACATGGTTTCCAAAGAGAGGCTTGGAGGGAGGCTTGCAGTTACACTATTAATCAGGTTTTAATCTGTTTCGGACCTAATCCATACATGCATTGAATTGATTACCATTTGGTTTATACCAGTGACACCTCATGTTCATCATCAGATAACAGTGCTTGAAAAGATAAATGCATTTTCTCAAATTCATTCATCAAAAACGTCAAAGGCTCATTCAATTGATCAAGTCACGTCACGTCATCAAATCCATCAAACAGCGCATCTCCTCATATATTTTAATCCCAGTTACAATATCACAATAACGTGTGACACTGTCACAGTGATACAATTAAATACTCCACAGATTCAGATTCCTCATAATTCATATCCACAATCCGCGCATAGACGCTTCAGTTTGAATGAAACGCATCCGGGTGCTCCGTTAAGCAAATACACAGCGAAGAATATTAAACTAATCAGAGCCAAACACCCGATAGGTTTCATTCATTAAAAATATCCCAGCGGGATTCACATTTGCAATGATCCGTTTAGTCCGTTATTAAAATAACTGTGTGTGTCGCGACTCGCGAGCGCCGTATCCGTATAAATATGACGTGCATTATATAGGACAAAGTAAATTCATAGGCTGAATATGATTTATTATCAGCGTTACTGCAGACCTATCATTCTACATTTCAAACGAAGCACAAAAACATAATTCAGAATGGCATAATGGGATCTAGACTGTGAGAAATATTTCAGGAAGCGAGCTGGGATTTCTTTGCGGGGGTGTGGCCATAGTTCATCCAGCTAACTGAACTTAACCCTGCTCCGGACCAGGTTCAAACTTTTTGATCTGTTGTCATAGTGATTTAGACAATCGAGCTTCGGGGAATGGAAAGGTCTGGCTTAAGTCATGCTATGCTGAAAATTATCCGGCTAACTCAGTTAGCCAGGTACGGGGAGGGTCCTGCCTAACATGCAGAGTCAGCTTATTCCAGAGCTTTGGGGCTGCCACTGCGAAAACATGGTCCCCCCCTAAGCTTCATCCTGGACTTAGGAACAGCCAGTTGTAATGTTATTGTTGACTTGACATGTTGTGATGTTGTTGTTGACTTGACATGTTGTAATGTTGTTGTTGACTGGACATGTTGTGATGTTGTTGTTGACTTGACATGTTGTGATGTTGTTGTTGACTTGACATGTTGTGATGTTGTTGTTGACTTGACATGTTGTAATGTTGTTGTTGACTTGACATGTTGTAATGTTGTTGTTGACTTGACATGTTGTGATGTTGTTGTTGACTTGACATGTTGTGATGTTGTTGTTGAATTGCCCAGGAGCTGAGTGGTGATCTAGCAGCAGAAGTCACCAGACTGTGCTCCCTGGCCCAGCAGGATGCCCTCCCACTCAGCCAGGGGATGGATGTCTATGAGCTGGAGGTCAGTCGGTCTCTCTTTAGATAAATGTTTGTGCCTGTTGTAATGTAATTGGTTGTTGATGTAGTATTTAACTCATTCAGCGCTGGGGATTAGCCATGGCCCTGTGGTCGCATTGCCACGCTTTAAAATATAGGACTGAGTCACCTTGTTTGCAGCGGTGTAAAGTACTTGAGTAATTGTACTTCGTTACAATACTTACATACTGTTTTGGGGGATTTGTACTTTACTTGAGTATTATTAGGTTTGTATAATTGTACTTTTACGCAATTACATTTCAGAGAAAAAAAAACATACTTTTTACTCCTTACATTTAAAATGCAGACCTAGAAAGTACAAAGTACAAATCTCGCAGGTCCAACGATTTTAATTAGTATATTTGTTTCTCTGGCCAAACTAACGTTAACGTTATTAATCCTGCGGCCGCACTTCATTTAAAAACAGCCAATCAAATCCCCATCAATGGAAAATGAACCCGCCCATACCCATGCTGATTGGTGCTTGTGCAAGACTAGAAAGCGGGGATCTTTGATTAAACACCTGCTATCAGAAGAATAGACAGTCAAAGTGACAAGCTACAGAACATGGCCACAAACGATAGTAGGAGTGATTAAGAGGACGAAATGGAAAATTTCATTGCCCTGGAATAAAAAAAAATTTACTTTTACTTTTTAGTACTTAAGTCAATCTAAAAGTAGAAACTTTTTTTTCTTTTACTCAAGTGTGTTTTTATCCAGATACTCTGACTTTTACTTGAGTACGATTTTGAGACGTTACCCATACTTTCACTTAAGTATAATTTCTGGGTACTTTTTACACCCCTGCTTGTTTGTAGAGCTATAACTATATTCTATAGTATAGCTATGGATACAATACTATGGCCCATTTGACATCACCTATCTATCGTTCAATATGTGAGAAAGAATACATTTTCCCATCTATACGTTCCCGTGTTATACCGTGGTGAATATAAGTATGGTTTTAGAGCGGTCTAGGGTCATTCATGAAATCCTGAGTTAAAGCACTATACGTCGATTCCACTATAGATGTTGCCATTTCTTGCCTGTATACTCTATTATCCCGAAATCAAATCTACATCATAGCTATTATGTTCCATCATGAATGCATGAAAGGGAGGGGTCGTTTCTGATTATTTGATTGTCAGTAACGGCATTCGCATTGAACACTAAAAACGGTTATCAGCCCGATTGGTATGAAAGCATTGCAGGATCAAGCTCAAATTTACGTCAAATCGTCCTTACCTGTGACCGGGAGTATTCCAAAAATAATATTCCAATTGTTTGATTGCCATCTGGTATATCCAATGTCCATTTGGTCGACGGCATAATCCACCACAACATATGGATCGGAGATATTTGCGCTTCGATAGAACCGGCAGAACGGCTGCCCTCGCCCGACAAGGAAACATGAAACCGGAGACCTGTGGCCATCCCACAGAGAAAGATGCAAGGGTATAAAGGGTGCTCGATACCGCCGTCTAGCGTGATGCGGCCGGTATTGCACTTTTACATTCTCATGATGATTCCCCATGTTAACCCCGAGTCTGTGTGCCTGTAATGAATAGAAATATAGAATAAAAGAAATAACGATCAAATAACGAGTATACTCATTGTTGGTGTTCAACGATTGGCGCCCAATAATGAGTATACTCGTCGTTGGCAGTGAATGAGTTAATGTCTGTGTATGTTTTTTTTCACTTTAACAATTATGTGTTTTGTACATTTATGTGTTAATATCTTTATGTTTTCCTTGTACACAACGTGGACCTGCAATGTGACCTATTAAATCAACAAGGCTGAATTAATTAATCAGTGATCTGAGCAGCACCTACAGTAGTTGTAGAGGAGCCATACAGTGATCTGAGCAGTACATACAGTAGTTGTAGAGGAGGAGCCATACAGTGATCTGAGCAGTACCTACAGTAGTTGTAGAGGAGCCATATATTGATCGGAGCAGTACCTACAGTAGTTGTAGAGGAGCCATATATTGATCGGAGCAGTAGCCTACCTACAGTAGTTGTGGAGGAGCCATATATGGCCAAAGGAAAGGACACTTTAAATTAGAATAACAGGAACAGTGTATTGCACTACCAAAGCTAACTAGCATGTCCCATATGCTCTGTAAATAACTATGTACAGATACCGAGATGTCACTCCATGTTACCTGTTACCTGTTTACTGCACAATGTTGTTTTTTCATTTTTTTTATTCTATTATATGTTGTACCACTGTATTGCACATCGTTGCGGGCAAGACCACCCGCATTTCATTGTATACCTGTATGCCGTGACAATTAAAACTCTTGACTCTTGACTATATAGTGATCTGAGCAGTACCTACAGTAGTTGTAGAGGAACATACACTGGTGGAAATAAATATAGTTGTATGTAAGATAAAGATAGTTCTTAGGTTACCACCGGTCAGGTAGACATTATCCTTGTGAATTTATCAAGAACAGCTTCTTAGGATGTTCAGTTATGTTGCTGCTGTTGTAGTTGTTGTTGTGACCACTAGATGTCATCCAATGCAATAAACAATATCTACACCTCTGTCTAAGTCTTAGACCAAAAAAAAGCTGTACTTTTTCTTATCTTGTTTTAATATTCAATACATAAGATTTGAAACAGGCATTGAGTTGACATGAACTGTGTCATTTTCAGATTACCCTGCGTGTGAAAGAGTCAGAGGTTCAGTGTCTGAAGCAGGAGCTTGCCTCCCTCAAAGACGAACTCCAATCGGCCCAAAGGGTGAGAGGCCACATGATAGCAAAAGATGGTTTCAGTGGAATGTTTGTTGTATCAAATGTTGTGTCTGTTCTACTGGTATATGTTTGTTTTTGTTTTGTCAAGTTGAAACCGCCTCTAGCCTGCCCGACAAGTATATATCCCTCTTGTGTCCTTGTGGGAAATTAATAAGCAAACCCTGTTGCTCTTTAGGATAAGAGGCTTGTGGGAAAGAAGTACAAGGACATCTATGCAGAGCTGACCACCATGAGGGCCAAAGCGGACAGAGACGTGGGACAACTGGAAGAGAACCTGAGGCTGGCTCACCAGGCCCTGGGAGAGACTTCACCCTGAAGAACATTTGAACATTTCATAAAGAAAGCTTTATCTAAGCTTTATCTTGATTGAGTTTTGTAATAACCCTTTAAGTGGATTTCTTTTATTTTTACTGAAGATAAAGAAAATAATCCACACGTGGGATCTCATCTGTATTCACTGCCGAATATGAATAATATAGTACATTCTCTTTGGTGTTGTCCACAAGGGACTCCTTTGAGAGGAGACATCTTTTGTGAACCTTCTGTGACCTGTCATTGGTCTATTTTATGTCACCAAGTAGTTTTTGTCTGTGATCCCGTATTCCCCTTCATGGTTTTTGATCTCTCAATAGTAGAGGCAACCAACAGTGTTTTGGCTTATTTTCACATGATGCCATTTTCTCTCCTGAGGTTTTTGATTGATTGATTGAACATTTTAATAACAGATTGCAGAATGGGTACAATACAGTACAGCTCAATACACACAATTGTTAAGGGGATGCAGACCAGAGAAAGACTTTGGATATAATTTATTGAGGAGACACTGTCAAACATGGCTTTATTAATTCTCATACTCAAATTCAACAAGTTCCACACTACACAGCGAGATCCTCTGAGTGTCTCAGATTATGGCTTTAGTAACAAGGAGGAGAAAGCTATCTGGCTGCACGTTAGCCTAGCTTAGCACAATGAATGGAAGCGGACAGTGCCGGTTAGCCTAGCCATTGTCCAACTAACACCTCCCCCGAAGGCTAACTGGCACTGTCCGCTTCCATTCATTGTGCTAAGCTAGGCTAACATGCAGCCAGATAGCTTTCTCCTCCATTCATTCATTCATTCATTCATTCACTCCTTGTTACTAAAGCCATAATCTGAGACACTCAGAGGATCTCGCTGGACCTTGTGAATAGTGTGGAACTTGTTGAACTTGAGTATGAGAATTAATAAAGCCATATTTGACAGTGTATCCTCAATTAATTATATCCAAAGTAATTAATCTAAATTACAAATGTCACACATGTGAATCTCAATCAGATGTGCGTGTTGGGCACGGGGCACTTTTTCTTTCTACTGAATGTACAGAAAGGAAACTGGTATCTATCTTCTTGTCTCTCTCTGGAGAAGACGATAAGCTAATTTCCCAAAATGTTGGCGTGTTCTTTTAATTACTTCCTCTGCATGCCTTCTAGATGCATCAACACTGTTGTCAAAGAAAACACAATTCCTTCAGAGAGAAGTGATCTGTTGATATTTTTTTTAGGTGTAAATCTTTTGGAATGTTATCTCAGTATTATTCAGATTTTACCACTTGTGACTTCATCATTAGAATGATAATATATTATTATTGTTATTATTATTATTATATCATCATAGTATGTTCACTTGAAAGGGTTATGAGACAGAGTAGTCACTTTGGGAACCCCCTAGAGGCCATAGCACTAATATCCCATAATACTACTGATAGTGTTACTGCATCTGTTCCCCATTTGGACTGTAATAGTAGACTGTGCTGGTGCATGAAAAATTAAATAAAAAATAATAATAAGTGTTGGCATTCCCTCTGGAGATTTTTCCAGAGAGATAAACTGCCCATGAGAACCACAATTCCAAATATATATATGTCCCCAGATTAGCAATTGTTATTTGCAGTTTGTAATGTTATATCTAACACACAATTATGTCATTGTTGTCAGCTCTTTTAATCCTCGTGTATTTATTATACTGTATCAGAGTCGTGCAGGGGGATTCCATATCTTTTTATTACGTATATTACATATCCCCATTCCCTCATGTCCAAAAAGTTATACATTTATGTTCTGTTTTAATAGGCTACTTGTCTGTTATTATTATTTTATATATATATATATATATATATATATATATATATATATATATATATATATATATATATATATATATATATATATATTTCATTACATTTTTTATTTGTTCCGTTCATGGCAATGCACAGCTATAATATAATTATATAATAATAATAATAATAATATTATATATATATATATATATATATATATATATATATATATATATATATATATATATATATATATATATATATATATATATATATATATATATATATATATATATATATATATATATATATATATAATTATAAGCTATATATATTGTGCATTTTCTTTTTCAAATTACACTCTAAATAAATGTTTATTAATGTTATTGTAAGGTGGTCCTATTTATACAAACAGTAATTTGTACAGTTATAATGACATTTTGTTCTGGATGGATCCTTTTCCTTTCTTTTTGTCTTCAATAAATGCTACTTTGGAGAGTATGTGTCCTATTATCTTGCTTTGTCCTATTTTATCAAGAAATGACTAGCGAGGGAGGAATCTCGATATCGGAGGAAAATGTAGCTTCTCTACTACTGTACCACAATACCGTTGTACGGCAGTAATGAGCAGGGTTGCCAAGTTCGATTGTAACACTCCGTACTTAGGCCTTTTTTCAAACCGTATTAGAACACTTGCCATGTAAACGTGTCTTAGGGTTCCGAGTGTTTTGTATTAAAACGAGTTGAGCCTGAACAACTGACACATGTCAGGAAAAGTTCATGCAATTGCAATCACATTAAGTAACATTCAGGCAACCCTGGCATTCTGCTAGTCCGCTGCCCGCATGTATCGCTTCCGCAACGGAATTCGGTTTCCTGGTTCCTCTGATTGGCCGCGAGTCCGCGACCCCCACGTGACCCGCCCCCCTATCCACCGCTCTGCCGCTGCCGCGCGCGGCAGAGAGCGGCCGCGGACTCGCTCGCTTCCTCAATTTATACGCATGGAAGTATTGACTGAATGAATGAATGAATGAAAACTTTATTTAACAGATTGCAGAATGGGTACAATACAGTACGGCTCAATACACACAATTGTTAAGGGGATGCAGACCTGAGAAAGACGTTTGTCTTGTTTACATCAGGGTCCCCCATTTTCAATTCATATAGAACGACTACGCCGTAACAAATCATTAAAAAAATATACCGTTAACTGGAATATGTTGTGCCTTTACACATATGTTGGATTATGTAATTGGTTTGTCATGACAAACAAATAAAAAAATCGCGATTTACCCGCTGGCTACGCCAACACACAGTGACTGCATGTAGTCACTGTGTGTTGATGTTGTAGCCACCTCCTCCGCGGCAGGAATACTAAGCTCCCCCTTAAGCTCCAGGAGAGAGGGGAGAGGCTGAAAACCTGCAGTTCTTGCCCGCCTGATGGGAGCCGAATCCCTGCATCCGATTTGTCTGATGAATACCCCAAAACATGGAGGTCCCGAATGCATGGAAGCATAGGCGGAGGGTGAGCTTGAGATTCTGGTAGGCTGTCTTTTTAATGCTGCCCGCGCGTACCTTTTATTTTTGGTTGCACGCAAAAATATGTTTTAGGATATTCTGGCAGGACTGGCTGAGAGGGGCCAGTGTTTTTTTCTCCCAAATCAGTGTGGGGTGGATTACCTGAAGCCTCAGGTGATCGGGTCACGGTGTTATGCCCAGGGGCAGGGCTCGCTGTGGCTTCACGGATGCGATCTTCTAGAGCTTCTGAATTACTGTTATCTTCTTCCTGCTCCTTTGCCTTGAAAAAATTACGTATATCCATTTTGCATTTGTGCGGCCGTTGCTGTGTGTGTTGACCTGGAACCAACTGGCGGGTGCATTCGAATTCAGATGTTTATACAAACGGGTGCGTGCGACGTGATTGGTACAGTACTGGATGCAGTCTGGAATGTTAACTGTGTCACCACACCTACCCATTGACACCTCCGTAGTAGTGCATTCTCAGGTGGTATTTGAAAGACACTTTACTATTCAATTTACTTATGTTCAGTGGGCAGTTATTCCAATGATTGATGGCACGATAAACAACAGTCCTCTTTAAAGCATTTGATTTTGGACGTGGTAACATAATCTGTCCATCATCAGCTGACCTAGTAAAATAAGAATGAACCTGACTGCATCTGACAATTTGTTTGTATAAGAAAACAGGTTGAGATGAAAAGACAGTGTTCCTGAAAAATGTAACTGTGTTGAAAACCAGCCTAATCTCTACCGTTAACCATGAGAGTTGCCGGTGCATTTGGTTTTTAGTGCCTTTGAGGTGCTTTGGTACCATGAGGTGCAAGCATAGTTGTAGTACCCTTGAATGAGTGCTCCTGCCAGTCTTCAGGCCGTCTGGAATGTTAAGTGTCACCACACCTATCCATTGACGGTCGGCCGACCCCAGCCCCCCCCCCCCACACACACAAGTACACAGGGGAAAAAATAAAGGTAATTTTTTTTTTTTTTTTTAATAAATAAAAATAATGTGTCGACTGGTCTGGGAAGGCACAGCCTACCCGTGCCTTACACACCCGCCGCCTATGCATGGAAGTATTGATTGCGCCGTAACAAACCATTAAAAAAAGATACCGTTAACTGGAATATGTTGTGCCTTTACACATATGTTGGATTATGTAATTGGTTTGTCATGACAAACAAATAAAATATTGCGTCGTTCTATATGAATTGAAAATGGGGGACCCTGATGTAAACAAGACAAACGTCTTTCTCAGGTCTGCATCCCCTTAACAATTGTGTGTATTGAGCCGTACTGTATTGTACCCATTCTGCAATCTGTTAAATAAAGTTTTCATCCATTCATTCATTCAGTCAATACTTCCATGCGTATAAATTGAGGAAGCGAGCGATGGATAGGGGGCGGGTCACGTGGGTGTCGCGGCCAATCAGAGGAACCCGGAAACCGAATTCCGTTGCGGAAGCGATACACGCCTTCTGCCCCATAGATATCTATAGAACACTTACAATAGACAACTGCACTTCCGCGTTACATGAAGCTCGTGAGGTTTGCAACTGCAAACCCCTCCCCCACTCTCTCCCATGAGCTCAACATACCGGAAGTGTTGCGGTGGTCTGTTGCAGAAGGAGACACCGTTGACACGAGCCACACTCATACACACAGAGAGTTGGACGGTGTTCCACTGTGTTCAAACTCTTTAGCAGACTGTGACGTACATGGGTAGCGAGTCGACGCCGGCTCTGCGTGCTGTGCGTAGGAGTGCGGCCGTCTACTACTAGGGGAAATGCTCACCACGTTGGTTTTTGTGGAGCATGTGATTTAACGTTAACGTTATATAGGCGAAATAATAAGCATTAGCCCCCCTTAGCTAGCTTGCCACAGTACGATGGCGTCGGGTTGCCAACACAGTAATGCCGCTGCTTTTGTTTACATGTCTGGGCCTGGCAGTGGCTAGGTAAATTAGCTAGCTAACGTCATAGCTGCTGGAGTTGTTTTGCAAGTTGCACTTTCAGTCCTGACCCAGGACTCGGCACTGGAGTTAACCATCACAGGGGTATGTACCGCACCGGTTAGCGTGGTCGTTGATCGTTGTTTTAATATTCGCAAATTAAAAATAATCTTACAGTAGTATGTATAGCTCCCAATCGTCTCTCGGGTTACGTTTCTATTCCCAGATATGTTGGATAATGTGTCCTGCCGCTGATTTGTGTGTTTTTTTTAGTAACTTAAATTAAAGCCATGTTTATTATTATTTTGCAGCGATGGATGTGTCCCCTGACTCCTAGGATCCATCACCCATGGTTCTAGATCTGCCAACCAGATACAAACTCCACCTCCTGGACTGCTGTCATACTGAAACCATGGACCCAGCGAAGAAGCCAGAGTGGTACCGTCGACACCCACAGAGCCACAGCACAGACGTCAGTTCGTCCTACAGGACTAGGAGAGTGGCCTCCGCCTACAGCTCTAGGATGATGGACAACAGCTTAGGAGATGCTGATGTTTTCCAACTGCAAACAGAGGTCGACGGAGCGGTCCACTGTAGAGAGGTGGACCACCAGTGTACGGAAAATATAGGAAGCTACAGGGATTCAACGTTAGCTCAAGGACTGGGTCTTTACCATACAGGAGTTCACAGCAATCTGTGGCACCACCAAGGGTACTACGACCCCGACCCGACAGAGAGCCCGGTTCCCGACAGCAGTGCCGGAGAGGATAGCGATAGTGACTCCGATGTAATTTTCCTCGTTTCCACGACCAAGGACACCCGCTTGTGTGGCTCGTTAAGCAGAGACACAATTAGCCCTATCGTGGCGCCCCTGTCCCCGGCGGCTCTCTCGCTGGACGAAGAGAGAGGCTGCTTCCTCCTGCCCCAGCCTCTCAGCTCCCCCAGTCCCGACAGTACAGACTCAGAGGAGTCCTCTGACAGCTCGGTGGCTACACCGGTGAGTCACAGAAGGCCTGTAGTCCTCTTGCACAGCTTACCGCCTGTGTACAGGAACCCTATCAGTGCTGCTCTAGACGACGTTTCGAGCGACGACAGCGACGTCGTCGAGGTGCCGGTCACGAACGAAAAGAAAAATATCGCCACATTTACAGACAATATGCCTTGTAGCAAAACTCTTGCGGACGGGAAGGGTTTTCAATATAAAAGTGATCCGGCTCAACCCAGACGGCTACGACGCAGTGTTAGAATTAGGGATTCCACGCCGTTCATGTCCTTCCATCTAGATTCTCACCACAATGCAGAGAGACAGACCAGGAACACCAGAGTAGGCTTCTACAAAGACTGTTCCGATTCGGGCGACGCGATGTATTCCACGGCGAGGTCATCTAGTTCAGAGGAAGAGCCTCTCCCGCAACCAGCTCTCGCGGAGAGAGTAAGTGCAGATTCGGACGAGTTAGAAACTGAGCCGGTTCCTCAGCTGGTTGATGAGGGTCCCTCTGAATCGCTGCAGGGAAGATTAGGCAACGGTCAACAATCGAGCCACATACCATTACCCTCACCAGTGACAAACAAGCGAAAAAAGGCCCGTCCTGTGTGTAAGGGCAAGATGTTGAGAACCAATGGGGATGCCCACCAGATAATCCCCGCAAAGCAGAAACCGAGGTCCCCGCCAGCCACCAAAGGGCCAGTGAACAAAAGCGCCCCCAAAAGGAGGCGAAAGAAACGTGCACAAACTGGTCCGTCCAGCATGTTTTCCCCAACAGAGCCAGAGTTCATGCTAAACTTCGCCAAGTACAAAAAGAAAAGCGACAATAAATCGGACAGCTTTTGCCCCTTCATTCACGTTGACCACAGACAGTGCACCATCGTCAACTACCAGGACGAAGTGAGCGTGGCACGCGGCAACCGAGCGGCGCACAAGAAAGCGGGCGCGGTGCCTCTGTCCGGGTTTGTCCCCAGGACCTCCTGCTTTCGCCTCGGTCGCCTCGGCTCGGAGAGCAAGTGTCAGCCGGCGCAGGCCTGCTGCCTCTGCGGCGACTCCACCGTCGCCATGGGCCTCGGGGACCTTCACGGGCCTTACTATCCCGCCGCCGCGGCCCTCGAGGGCCAAGAGCGGAACAACAGAGCGCCGTCTCCGGACGACAGGGGGAGGAACGGAGAGAGGGAAGAGGAGAAGTCAGACGGGTTTGCTGAGAGAAATGGCGGCGAGGCTGCGGACGAGGACCACTCACCCGCCGGTGGTGGTGGTGAGCGATCCGTCATTGCTTCTGCAGAGGAGCCGCTCGTGGACACGGCCCGCTGCCCCGCCACGGTGGCCCTTCACACAAATGAGCGCTGGATCCATGAGGACTGTGGCATCTGGTCCACCGGGGTTTTCTTAGTCAAAGGGAAGCTATATGGGTTGGAAGAGGCTGCCAGGCTCGCACAGGAAACGGTGAGTGGCAGAATATTTCGTCTTGTGTCCAAGGTGTTTAAATCGTCCTAAATCATTAATTCGAATTAATCGATTAATCGCCCCAGCCCTAACCTCAGGTATCCTCAGGGTGCTCCTTTTGATTAGCTTGATTTCACTTTAGTCTTAACCCTGGAGCGTTTACTCCCCAGTGGTGTGGTTAGTTTGAGTCAGTGTCCACACGGAAACAACCACACCCTGGTCCACCTGTTCCAGGTAGTCTGTCAGTCCACTTCCAAATGAACCCTGGAGCAGTTTGTTTTGAGACGTGAAAGCAATTGGACCAAAAGCATCTAGTTGGCACATTTAGTGATTCTGATTGGACAGCTTTTGTTGAAATGTTCCCATTATATTCCTAAACGTGCAATTTGTCACTTTCATAAGGTTGGTAAGTTCCACTGGTAAGTTCCAAATATAACATAACCAAACTACCGGTAGTATCACGATACCGGTTCTAAAACGATACCGTGCCAAAAATCTAAAACACCAGAAAAAGTAATGGAATATAATATTAGATGACAGCACTTGTAAAATCATTTTTTATTAATAAAAAAATATTTTGACACTGTTGAAACTTAAATAATCAAGGGCAGTCACAAACAGACAATGTGGATCCATGAGGACTGTGGCATCTGGTCCACCGGGGTTTTCTTAGTCAAAGGGAAGCTATATGGGTTGGAAGAGGCTGCCAGGCTCGCACAGGAAACGGTGAGTGGCAGAATATTTCGTCTTGTGTCCAAGGTGAACTGTCTCTCGCCGTCTCTCTTTATTCAGCCTGTGCTCGTTTTGTGCTATTTTTTTCCCCCAGGTTTGCTCCATATGCCATGCAATGGGAGCAATGATGGGCTGTTTCCAGAAGGGGTGTCTCATGAATTTTCACTACAGATGTGCCATTCAGTCAGGTATTGTATTTCATCAAACATGCAGTAATAGAATTAAATGTTTGTTAGATCAAATGACATTGCTTGAAAAAGAAATATTCAAACAAGGCAGCTTTGGTTCTCCTTGTGTTTGTGAGAAGCAATTCTTACCCTAACATTTTTAATGTTAAGTGACTTTCTTTACTCATGCTGTCTCTGCAGGATGTGCCCTAAATGAAGACAACTTTTCAATGAGATGTCCTCAGCACAAGGTAATCACAAAGATTCCAGATTGTGCATTTGGGAGATAGACTCACACGTTCTGACAGTGTCTGCCGTTTTAATTTGACATGACATGACCTATTCACACGTGGCTGATATGCAAGTTTATTCTCTGCGATGTATTTTTGTATCCACCAGAACCCACCACTCAGAAGCTTAAACAGGAACTACAACAGATGACAGGAGACGTATTGGATGCTCCGCAAGGTATGTGGTACCCTGGACGCGTGAATACTTTCCCCAAGGCAGTTGTCCTTCCGTGTTCGGTTTACGCGGCCTGATTGGCCACTGACGCTTCTCTCAGCGCCCAATCGCGTTAGCCCTACTATCGCCTAACTACTCGCTCAATTCACTCGCTCAATATACTAAAACGAACTATCACTCAACTAGACTAAATATAGCCTATAGAACAGATTTAACAATACGAGGAAATGGGCTACGTTTATATAGAGAGATGAAAACAATACGAGGAAATGGGCGAGGACTATTGATGTGAGAGATTAAAAGAATACGTTATTTATATATTGATGTGATGTCGATTGATATGAATAGCGCGTTACGTTAATATAGAGAGATTAAAACAATACGAGGAAATGGGCTACGTTAATATAGCGAGATGAAAACAATACGAGGAAATGGGCGAGGAGTGGACTATTGATGTGAGAGATGAAAACAATACGTTATTTATATATTGATGTGATGTCGATTGATATGAATAGCGCGTTACGAGGAAATGGGCGAGGACTTGGGCTGTGGAACTGAAAGCTAGGCGCAACGCGATTGGGCTCTGAGAGAAGCGTCAGTGGCCAATCAGGCCGCGTAAACCGAACGCGGAAGGACAACTGCCTTGGGGAAAGTATTCACGCACCCTGGACATAGAAATCATCAAAAAAAAATAAAAAGTATTTCTAGAAGTAATTCATCATCTTACATTTAACTATTTATCTCAAAAGAGGTGTTCACTCATCTTTTTGCACTAACATTTTTGCCAAAGGGATATTTCACTTTAGTAGAACTAGCGACTAGTAAGCTAGCGACCACTAGTGTCGTCCACTGTCAACACCACCATTCCTCCCAGGTGTCAGGTCCTCTCTTTTCACTTGCATTAATTTTGGGGACCAAGTCTAAATATCATACTTCTGAAGTATAAACAAACTACTATGCTTAGAATGATAATAATAATAATGTTATCATTTTCTGCTTGCAATATCTAAACAACAACAACAAACAGTGCTTTTTGGATGGACTGTGTGTATACAGTAGGGTTTGGCTATTAGGACTCCCCACACACGTCATTTCATACTTCTTGATATACTGTAAGACGCTATCTGCTTAGGCTGTTATGCAAACTGACACATTCGACAATCCAATCATTCATCATATTAGACTGCATGGTAATGGAGAGTGTAATACAGGATCAGACTGAAAATGTGCCAGAGGCTACCGCTACTTTAAAGGGGCACTTCACCCCAAATAGATAATTTGTATATCAATTGCTCACCCTGTGATGCCTTGAATTCGTGAAGATGTCTTTTCAGGCATGCCGTCACATTGAACGGAGCCATACTTGATGAATTGAAGTCACTGGAGATTAAGTTTAACAAGAACAAAACTATACCAAACTGTTTACAAACTCTCAAACACACCTTGGGCTTGGGCTATATTCCAAGTCTCCTTTATCCAGTCGTACGCTCAATACTTTTACATACATGTTTGCTAAAAACTGGCTAACAAAAAAACATTTCCAATTAAACCGTTGGTTCATTGGCCAGGAGTTCTGCTCCCGCTCATCCGCTGCCCACGATGAACAAGCCGCAGAGGCAGGATTGACATCTTTATAAAATGTTTTATTCAACCTTTATTTAATAAGGCAGGTAAATTTAAGGACAAATTCTTATTTACAACAACGGCCTGGCGAGAGGACAAAAGGGCAACAGGGAAAGGGGACGAAAGAAAGAAAATAGAAAAGAGACGGACGATACAGTACACGCATCACAGAGGTAAGGGAAATAATTAAAACACATCAAACAAACAACCAAATAAAATTACAATGTATGTAATAATACATGAAGCAGAACTGTCAAATTACAGTTAAAAGGCTGGTGACAGTTGCAGGTATGTGTAAACAACTCTGCGATAGAGTCAACCCTGCGATAGAGTCAACCCTGCAATCAAACGCACATGCTTGCTCAGGCGTGCCACACATATGTGCATGAGACTGTTTTTAACTAGAAATGTAGTTGCATGTGTTTGTGAAGTTTTGAGCATACGACTGGATAAAGGAGACTTGGATGACACGGCGTGATCTGCTTTAGAGTGTGTAGTTTTGATGTTCTTGTCTTGTTTCTCGTGCATCTGTTCCAGAGATGGTCCACCTCAGGTAGGGCTGGGTGATATGGCCTAAAAAAAAGATCTCTGATTTTTTTCACACCACATCCGATTTATGATTTTAATCGATTTTTCTCTTAAAAACTAGAAATGCCAAGGAAATCATTCAAATAAGCTTTGTTTTTATTTGACACAAAGAAATGATCAAACCAAGATGAATTTCCCTATTGGGACTGAAGTGCAAACCTAACTTTCACCAATCTTCACAGGCCAACTTGCAGGTTAAACCCTACTCTTCAGTTATGGGTAGTTTACATTAGGGCTGGGCGATATGGCCTAAATATGATATCACGATATTTTCTGACCTTTCGGCGATACACGATACGCATCACAATGTTTTTCTTTTTTCCCCCAAACAATTCATTATGAGGCTTACCAAGACAGTATTTGAGTTTGCAAGCTAACATTAAAGACAAAATAAAATACCCATGCATTTAGCATTTTTATATTTTATATTAGATTTAGATTATTGGATTATTCGATTATATATTGCATATATTTAGCAATGAGATATTATATGATTTAGATATGAAATATGATGAATTGAAAATGGGGGACCCTGATGTAAACAAGACGAAAGTCTCTCTGGTCTGCATCCTCCAGTCCACTGTTGACTGTTGTTGTATTGAGCTGTACTGTATTGTACCTATGCTGCAATCTGTTAATAACGTTTATATTCATTCAGTCGGCAAACAGAATCATTTTGATTGACAGTCGCGTCTGCCAATTACGTCACATCGCTTGCACCCGCCCTGCTGTTCTTAGCACCAATCGGCAAGCGCGTATTAATTTTTTACTTCCGCCATTGGAGAGCTCAATGAAAACAACAATGGCAGCGGTAGCTCGCCGCGGCCGACGTTTAGCTTTTAGCTCTGCAGAATGACTAAACGACTGGAGGCATAATGATTTTACTGCAACGGATGTTATAATAAAAGCCTTTCCATACATCTGTCTGATTGAAAACGTTATTAACAGACCGCAGAATGGGCACAACGGAGTCAGCACGGGCTAAGATATGAACGGCTAATGCTTGCTATATCTAGGTCGACCTCGGTCGTTGCTATGTAAATACGCTGATGTTATTGAAAGTGTAACTATATAACGTCAATGCCACAAAACGAATGCCTTTGTTATCATAAGTAGTAACTTTTGATGCAGTAGTGTGTGTGTGGGGCGGCGCTGTTCAAAAGTGTCAACGTGGGGACCAGATTGACTCAACACAAGCCTCTTGGGCAAAACATCACGATATCCACGATACGTTTAAAAAGTGTATCGTTAATGAACTGTACCCGATATTTATATAATATCGTCATATCGCCCAGCCCTAGTTTACATCATTGGTATCTAATTTCATTATTTATTTTTTTCCATTTGACGCTGGAAATGCCACTCAGAAAGGGTTAAAAAGGTCCACGCACGAATAACATGGACGGAGCAAATCTAAAAGCTTATCAGACGCTAGCAGGCCGTGACGTCACTCGAGGCAACTTATGCCCGTCCGGATCATAGTACTACTGCCTATATGGCTCTGGCTAACGTTACCCCGCTAACGTTGGCATTATGGCTACTGTCGTGAACCATTTTCGATCGGGGCATGTAGAGGAGTTTGGGGAACGAGTAAAATGTGCAGGTCCTCTTCTCAGACCTGTGGGGCAAAGCACTGCAGTGCACGCATCATGCCGGCTAGCAAGCTACACGTCGCGGCATGTTGATACGATAGCAGCCCCTCGGATAGCACTCGGTGCATCAGTCACGAAAGGGGCTACCACGATAGCTATTAGCTAACGTTAACGTTACAAGCTCAAACACCTTATAACTACTACTATTGTCGTGTCCATAAGTTCCCTGGCAGAATACTTGTGAGGACAAAGGTATACAAAGAGGAGAGAACCATTTTAAATCGGGTGATGTTAGGAGTTTCGAGAATGCTGGCTACCAAGCTAACTTAGCTACTAACGTTATAAACACAATATGTACAACGACACAATGATTTACATTATTACAAATATGGTAACGTGGTTGGCTTTTACAACTAGTCAGTGGTTAGCTTTAGAGATGAATGGCTATGATCACGGAGCAATAGTGTTAGGTGAAACAGAGACTAGCTCCTCGGCTAGTAGTAACAAGAAGGCTCTCTGCTTCCTGCCGTCTGCCTGTGAGAGCCCCTGCTGCCCTGTACCCAGTGTGACGTCATCATTAAGATGACACACTCACGTTATGAAACCATGGATTAAAATATGCATGTGCGTAGAGGTTGTGGTTTGGTCGACAAAATGTTTGATAAAAACGCTAAAACTGGATCAATTTCGAATTTTTTTCCCCCCCTCTTCATGAAAGTCACTGTTGCCCTAGTCACATTGTTTATTGAACAAAAATGAAGTTTGCCTTTAAAGGGGACATGCATTGTTATTCCTTTCACTATTTGGGCAACTTTACACAATTCCTGTGAGTCTATGGAACACATCTGTAAGGTGTTTTTCTTCTTCAAAAAAATTCATTGTTTTATATTTCTAATCAAGTACTCAAAAACAGCATTTTTCTAGTTCAAGATTTCAAGCTGATTTGGCTGGGCTCCGCCCATAAGCGCTTTGAGTGACAGTCACCCACACAGCGTGATACATACGAGAGAGAGAGAACGAGCAAGCGAAAGAGAGAGAGGGGGAGAGAGAACGAGCAAGCGAGAGAGAGACAGAGACAGACAGAGAGAGAGAGAGAGAGAGGAGAGATGCGTCCCCGACACACACGCAGTCAAGTTTGTGTGTAAATGCTCCGACGAGGGAGAGAGATGGCACACACACATTTTTACACAGACTCCTGCGCGTGGTCCCTCTCTCTCTCTCTCCCTCTCTATCTCTATCTCTCTCCCTCTCTCGCTCTCTGCTGTCTGTCGGACTTGGCACCCTGTTTGAGGAAGTAATCCACTCGCTCTGTTGAGCGAATTGTGGGCGGTGACTACAACCACAGAGCCAATCAGATAAAAATCACCTCAACCATTGCCTTATTCATGTCAGCAAAACAGTCAAATCAGAACGGCTTAGTTGAGTGAGGGAAGATCTCGTGAACTCGAGACTAGACTGATGAGTCAATGTGATAATTAGAGACACAGACCACATTGATATAATCCCCCATTGCTAGGAAACAATGCTAAACACTGGAAAAGGCCATTTATAATGCATGGGACCTTTAAAAAAAATATATATATATATATATATATATATATAAGGTTACTCTTGATCAAACAAAGATGAATGTCCCTATTGGGATTAATAGTGCAATAACATGCTTTTTCACCAAACTTCACTTAAAACAAATAAAAGGTGCCTCTTGATCATCAAACAAGAATGAATTTCCCTATTGGGATTAATAAAGTGCAAATCTAACTTTCACCAAACATCACTATTTGTAAAAAAACGATTTTTTTTTAAATAGATTTTAATTTTTTTAAATCGTTCTAAATCATTAATTCGAATTAATCGATAAAAATCGATTAATCGCCCCAGCCCTAACCTCAGGTATCCTCAGGGTGCTCCTTTTGATTAGCTTGATTTCACTTTAGTCTTAACCCTGGAGCGTTTACTCCCCAGTGGTGTGGTTAGTTTGAGTCAGTGTCCACACGGAAACAACCACACCCTGGTCCACCTGTTCCAGGTAGTCTGTCAGTCCACTTCCAAATGAACCCTGGAGCAGTTTGTTTTGAGACGTGAAAGCAATTGGACCAAAAGCATCTAGTTGGCGCATTTAGTGATTCTGATTGGACAGCTTTTGTTGAAATGTTCCCATTATATTCCTAAACGTGCAATTTGTCACTTTCATAAGGTTGGTAAGTTCCACTGGTAAGTTCCAAATATAACATAACCAAACTACCGGTAGTATCACGATACCGGTTCTAAAACGATACCGCGCCAAAAATCTAAAACACCAGAAAAAGTAATGGAATATAATATTAGATGACAGCACTTGTAAAATAATTTTTTATTAATAAGGGCAGTCACAAACAGACAATGTGGAAAAATGCTTTGGGGTGTGTTCAGCTGACACTGTTGACACGCCCACAACGCAAAGCGTGCATTCTCTCTCTCACACACACACACACACACACACACACACACACACACACACACACACACACACACACACACACTGCTCCGGTCACACATCCACTCAACTCAAAGAAAATTCAGCATCAGACTATTATTCTAAAGGTATCGATACTAATAAATACTAGTATAGGGCAATTTTTTGCGTCTGGGTATCGCAATACCTTTCTACTATCTGTGTATCATGCAACCCTAAACCAAACCAATAAAAACTTCAACAATAGTAACCATTTCATTTTTGGTTCAGAAGTTAGGTGTGAAAGCGCCCTCACTCCTATAGAAACATCAGCCAGTGCTTCAGGGTCATTCTAGGATCCTTAAAAAGTGGCTGTATTTTTCTCTCTGTTTTCTGTAGGTCTCTCACACAGGCAGTTACACCGTTTGGACTGGCAGACTCACCGTGGACGATGTGTGTGTGTGTGTGTACGTGAGTGTGTGTGTGTGTACGGTGAGTGTGTGTGTGTGCGTGTCTGTGTGTGGGGGGAGCAGCTCCTAGAAGATCCATGCTAACTGTCTGTTATCAATTTTATGGTTGATAAATGTTTTGCTACAATGCACTTAAAAATATAAATATAATTAATTTATTGTCGTATCGTTGGTATTTGGGTACGTCGATGTGTTTGCAGACTTTGCCATTCCAGACTTACCGTTGTAATTCATGTGAATAAACTATTTTATTATGCATTTCCGTCCCGTCATTAGTAGAAAAAAGGACAGCGTCTTCTTCACTTGCAATTAATTTCATTTAAAATCTTTGATTAATCCTCGAAGAAACGTTGAGGTTTCCCTAATTTCTAGGGCTGTCCCTGACTAAGGATTTGGATGGTCGACTATGATTGGCCAAAATTTGCCAGTAGTCGACTATTGGTATTTCTTTTTCTTTTTCCATTCCATTTGGGCTGTGGGGGGTGCTTAACACTTTGATTGCCACTCACGGCTATTCTCGGGTTTACGATAGTTACGTTGAAAGCCACGTCACGGCTTTTCTCGGAATTATTATTATTATTTATTTTTAGCGATCTGAAATCATATTGCATCACCCGAGCCTACCGTTGGAAATCCAGGGGCCGCCGGCGATCAGATGTGAAAAAAGCGCCCCCTATCGTCTCCCAGATGGTAAATCACCCTTTTGGAATGGACTCAATGAAAATGGATGGGGGAAAAAATATATTCCAGTCCACATTTTCCAGTCCACTGATTTACCAGAGTTACCAGAGTTCATTCTGGATCCTCTGAGCCGCGGCGAGCATGGGTTATACTGTACACACGTTGGATCAATATACTTATCGATTTTTTTCGAATGGTGATCAGGAATTGGAATATACCATTTGGATACCATCTGATGTCAGGTAAGGAATCTATGTTATCAGTGTTAGGATAATCAGACTCGTTTTCGAGGAGATATAAGCTTTTTTGTGATATGTGCTCTAGCTGTTTCACTGTAAAATCCATGAGGAAATGAAAGCAGCTATTATCAGCGCGCGGCTCGAACGTGCGTGCGTGCACGTATACTATTGATCATCTAGCGTTTATTTGAAAACGATTCATAAATAGGCCGATAAATATCAACGTTCTGGAATATTCCAGTAAAAGGCGATTATCATAGAATAGGTTGTTTTTCACCTGAAAACGGGTGCTTTTCAAAATGCTCTCAAACGGAAATGAAGCGATAAAAAACCAATCTGCCTTGACAACACTGACTGGAAAATTATTCTTTGATAAGCGACGGGCAGATTAGACACATAGCCATAATTTAAAACATAGATTAGGCGATATTAACCTTAACATTGGGAGTGGACCGTGGCATTCAAGGGGGTAAAAAGGAAAACACGGCGTGGCGCTCAAAGTGTTAATGTCTGAAGGAGTTGACTGAAGGCTTCTTGTCCTCTGAAAAAGCATCCAATTGGTCCACTGATGGATACATCTTGATATTTGTCTAGTCTAGTGTGTTCATTAGATGGGTGAAATCCTCTTTCAGTGCCTCTGTGCCTGTTTTCGTAGGCAGTTAGCCTCTGGTATGCGTGCCATTAGCGTTAGCCACGCTTCTAGGCCTCTTTTCTTTTGGAAAGAATGATTAAAAAAAATATATATTTTATATATATTTTTTTTTTCTTTTTACGAGGTTGGTTAGTCGACTACGGCTCCTTTCGACTGATTAGTCGACAGCCCTACTAATTTCCAATGTTGAGATTTCAGGCATGTTAAAAGAGGTAAAATAAAATGAGGATAGATCATTAGACATTGAATAAATAGGACCAAAACAGATAAATATAAAGAACAAAGCGATTACAAACTGCAGCAGGGAGATTTGTAATCATGTTTTTAAATTGTCCATAGAATGGTGGGCCGTTGATTTTTAGTTGAAGATCATTCCAAAAAGCTGTGGCAAATGTATTGTCATACAGCACAAGTGCAGTACAACGAAAAGAGGTTTGGCATCCAACCAGAGTGCAAATGTAACAGTAAAGTGCAATAGTAACATACAATGTACAGGTTATTAAACTGGGTATAAAATATATAAATGAATTACCGTACTTTTCGCACTATAAGCCGCAGCAGCTAAATTGAATGATGTGTACATATATAAGCCGCAGGTGTTTTAATGTTTAATTACCATATGTAATTAGCATTGGGACACAATACTGTCGGACAAATAACAAGAATTAACTCATTTACAAGTTGTATTAAGTTTAGCAAATAAGGGAACAGATAAATAACATTTCAATGCAGTCAAAAAAGCAATATTTAGATTTTTACATTTTCGGGTTTGGTCACGTCGAGTCACATATAAGCCACACCGTTATATAAGCCGCAGGGTCGAAAAATGGGGGGAAAAGCCGCGGCTTATAGTCCGAAAAGTACGGTAGTACTACTGAGTATAGTGCTAATCAGATGTATGTACAGAGTTGTATAATA
Source organism: Notolepis coatsorum (assembly GCF_963971535.1). Classification (NCBI taxonomy): domain Eukaryota; kingdom Metazoa; phylum Chordata; class Actinopteri; order Aulopiformes; family Paralepididae; genus Notolepis; species Notolepis coatsorum. The sequence continues at coordinate 28,472,857 of NC_140178.1, forward strand.
TATACACTGAAACGGGTATAAAGACAGGATGGTAGTAGTCATACAGCATAACTAGTAAGAGTAGGATATGTACAGATATAGATATCGTATCTACAGATATGTAAAATGACTATTTGTAGGTATATTAAGACAAATATGTATATGCAGTAAATGTAAATTTAATTTATATATAAAACCGAAAGCTGACTTTCCAAGTTCAGTCTGTACACAGGGGACCTTAAGTCATTTGAACGTGTCGGGTATAGTAGGGTCCATAATTATACTCTAGCAGCATTGTGATTTAAGGTGGCAGTGGCCTTGAAGATAAACTCATATCAGTGTTTATTAAAATGTATTCATTGGGAACAATGTTTCGGTACAAGGACCTTCATCAGGTTATCTTGCAAGACAAAGGAGAGACCATCTTAAATAGGTTGGTTGACCCACATGGAACCATCAGGCCATACATTCCAGACTGATATCACTCATTGAAGCAAGACATCATATGTGATATAATCATGACACCATATAGGCATATAGACAGAAAGCATGAAGCATCATATACAAAATACACATAGTCATAATAAAGAAAAGCTGCCATATCAAGATGGTTGACAAAAAGACAATATGATATTGTCTTTTGGGAGGGTCATCAAAGAGAAGCCGCCTATTCTCAGTCCTTGCCCCACAATGGTGGAACGAACTTCCCACCACAGTTAGGACAGCCGAAACCCGTTCAATCTTTCGCCGTTGACTAAAGACACACTTCTTCAACCTTTTTGTATAAGGAAGTTGCATTGTTCATTTCAATACCTGTAATAGTACAGTAGTCCACACACACACATGTGCATTCAGTTAAGTTGGAATTGACTGTAATACAAACAGTTCAGTTTGTCGGGTACATGCAACACAGATTAGTGTTTACCTCTGTCTGCTTGAGAAAATACCATGTTCTGCAATAAAAATGATTGAAGTGAGATGAACAGACTGAACTTTATTTTATTAGATAAAACATGTTGACAAAGTTTTACTTTGCAGTTGAAAAAAGGTAATAAATTAAATGTTAATTTAATAATAAAAAATAAAAAAACGTTTGCAATACTCAGCGTATCGCGATATATATAGTATCGTGATACTATCGTATCGTGACCAGGGGCGGATTTAGGATTATAGGAGATCCGGGGCTTAGCCCAGATATAGGTGCCCGCCTTTTTTTTTTTTTTTTTTTTTTATTCACTGATACAAAGTAAAATAGTGCAGTGCAATAAAATAGTTAGTAAAATAGAATAAAATAATGCAATAGTGCATTGCAATAAAATAGTTATCATCGTATTTTTTCGGGAGGCCGGTAAGGAGTGCATTACAGTAGTCGAGTTGGCTTGAGATAAAGGCATGGATCTGGTTTTCAGCGTCCTTTTGATTTATAAATGGCCGTACTTTAGCTATGTTTCTAAGGTGGAAGAATTAAGTTTTTGTCAACTTGTTGATTGTGATTTAAAGCTTAGGTCTGAGTCTACCATGACACCAAGACTTAACTCACTAAAATACAGTTAGCAGCTGGATAGACCACAGATGGAAATTAGCTTCTGCTAAATCTGGTGCAAACATATTTTCATGTAACAATGATGAATTCTCAAAAAAAGAAAAAAAAGATTTTTTTTTTTTTTTATTATTATTATTATTTTTTTTAAATAGATTCGGGGCTTTTCAGAAAACATTCGGGGCTTGAGCCCAAGTAGCCACCCCCTAGCCCCGCCCCTGATCGTGACGCAAGTATCGCGATAGTATCGTATTGTGGGAATCTGGCGATTCCCACCCCTATAATATACTAATCTACATTGTAGCACTCAACACTTTGATGAAAATGTTTACTCAGCTGATAGAGTTGTGCCCTTCCTGATGAAATCGCTTTGGATAAAAGTGTCAGCTAAATGACTACATGTAAATGATAGAAAGGTTCATTCAACCATCAGTCCTGTCATTAGTCAATTCGGGAGCTTTGCATAACTGGAATAAACATTGTTGTATAAAGCTCTTCGTTCTGACAGTTTCATGTTTTTTGTGGTTTGAGTGAGCATATTAAAATAGTTCTAGTCTTAATTTTATATATATATATATAACTTAATTGTATAATTTCACTGACTAAAGTCAATTAGCATTTGAAACCCTATTATTAACACTTTGGGTGCCAATCATGTGTTAACACATTTCTGCGCCCCGACCGTTGAGTGCCAAACACGTTTCTGGGTCGTTTTTCCTTTTTTCCGATTTTAAAGGGGAACTATTTTACTATTTCTTTCACTATTTGGGCACTTTTACACAATTCCTGTGAGTCTATGGAACACCTCTGTAATATATATATTTTTTTTATTCATTGTTTTGTATTTCTAATCAAGTCCTCAAAAACAGCATTTTTCTACCTCAAGATCTCGAGCTGTTTTGAGCCTGGGCTCCTAAACCACTGCGGAGCGTCGTCGTCGCCTGAACATTAACATGCAGCAGTGACTATATGACATCACATATAGGCACATTTTCAAACGACTCAGTTCAGTGAGGGTGAATATTGTGAGAGGAGAATTGGAAGAATGAGCCAATATGAGAATTTTGAGACATAGATCATATTAATATAAGTTCACATAGCTAGGAAACAATGCTAAACACTCAAAAAGGCCATTTATAAGATAGTTCCCCTTTAATACCTTATTCAATGTCAGGGAGCTGCATGTTGCCTGTAAAAGGCATACTGGGACTCCGAAGGTGCAGTACCGGCCAGATCCTCCCAGGTGGCGGTATCGAGCACCCTTTGAAACATTGTATCCTGGGCTGTCCGTCGATTATATGGATCCCGGTCGGCTATTTTGTAGCGTGTGTAGGGACAAAACGCGAATGGATTTGGTATAATACACGTCACGGCTTATAAATAGCCTCACAGGAATTAGCCCCGATCATTCCGAAATAACACTCATATTCACCACGGTATAAAACGTATGGATGGAATATTTTTAAATGTTTTGCATCTTGAACGGAAGGTTCTTACTGTCAAATGACCATGATATTGTATCCATAGCTATAATATAAAATATAGATTTAGCTCTACAAACAACGTGACGCACAGTAAGTGTGTAATGGAAAGCTGGCGTAGCTATAGCTAGATTGGGAATTCCAATGGCCATGCATGTGATAATGATGTAGTATAAGGAGGTAGCTTACCAATAATGATGTAGTATAAGGAGGTAGCCTACCAATAAGGGCCTTAAAAATTAACAAATACCAGTGTTTGTTGTGAGAAGGACCAACCAACCTTCTCATAAAGAACACAGTGATGAGTGTCATATCTATCATTAGGGATGAATCTGAGGGCAGTGATACAGAAATAAGCAAAAGAAAGCATATAAAATCAGACCGCATATTAATATATATATGCATCCAATCTTCGGTTTATAGGACATCTTTTCAAAAGCCCATTCTTGGACTTCTTTGATTTCTTGAACTCTATAAACCTTTAGACCGTTTCTAATTTGATAACATAAACATTCCAAATAGGCTCCTATGTATTTCCCATTCAAATGTTTGTATACAGTTGCTGACAGGAAATAAACCGGGGGCCAAAGCGGTTGCCCTAGCAATGGAATAGCAACAGGATACTCCTGAAAATATGATAGGATACAACATAATTTATTGTCCCATAGGGACATTTGTCTTGGACTCAAATGCTGCACACATAGCTGCCTCTATATAGTAGTAATACAAAAGCAAACCAGCAACATATTAACAAAGCAACACACGCTGTAGCATCACTCACAACCACAAACTACACATATTGACATTGCATCTTCTCATGAATCTATTGCATAACCCCTCAGCCTCAAGCAACATTGTTTAAAATTGTAATTGAAGTAGGCACAATTTATTTATAAATGGTTGAGTTTTCATTGGGGGTACTCTATATCGTCTGCCAGAGGGTAGGAGTTCATACTCGGCGTGGAGAATATGAGATGGATCACACAATATTCCCTGTGCTCGCCTGAGAACAGACTGCTCATATATTGACTGGAGGGAATGGTGTTCGTTCGCCCCCATATAACCGTGCACTAATTTGTGTATAATTAGCTATACCACTGGCTAGTATGGTTTACTACCATAGTGTACTTGTACCACTGTATATAATAGGCGGCATTGGTGTAGTGGTTAACACTGTCGCCTCACAGCAAGAAGGTTCCTGGGTTCGATTCCCGCTTGGGGACCAGGTTGCAGTGTTGCCAGGTACCCAGGTGGGGTATCTCCCGGGCCTTTGTGTGTCGAGTTTGCATGTTCCCCTCCCGATAAGATAAATCCAATGGAAAAACATGCACAACAGATCGCTAACGCTGTCGTGTCCCTGACGAAGACGGACAGGAGCACTTGGATTGGTCCCCGGGTGCGGCGCACGCTGCAGCCCTTGTCTGCTCCCGGCTGCCCTTGGGGGGAAGGATGACGGGATGGGAAGTGCAGAGAACATTTCATTCAGCCCATCGCATGTGTGTGTGTCTGCATGACAAATAAAGACTTCTTCTTCTAATAATACTGTACATACATCAGCTTAACATATTTATATTAGTGCTGTCAGGCGATTACAAAAATGTATCTAATTAATTACAGGATTTGTAATTAATTAATCTAATTCACATTTTAATCGCATAACCATTTTGTGCCTGATATTCTATAATCATATTTCAAATAGCATGTGTCCGGATGGCAGAATTCAGTACTGTATCTACAAAACCTGTTTAATCATCTTCCATCTATTAATTAGCTTAGATTTTTCAGGTCTGGTACATTTGAGCATGGTGTTATTCACAGTCAAAGATAAAAAAAAATTAATTGATATTCTCATTTGGTTCATTACAATATACTCAAGCCTAGTAACCGACACAGTATTTCTGACACTGTGTATTCTACGTTCTTATGGAATGAATAAGATAAAAAAAAAAGTATATACAAAAAACTAAACTTTTTTTTGTAATTAATTTTGAGTTAATTTGCTGTGTAATTAATTAATCTAATTAATGCGATAAACTGACAGCCCTCATTTATATCCGTAACTTTGTCATGTATGCTCCACATTATTCACATGTTGCACTGTATACTGCTAAGCACTTTGCACTCTGGTTAGATGCCAACTACATTTTGGTTATTGTACTTGTGCTGTGACAATACAATCTAATCTAATCTATGAACTGGTGAGTCATTGATTGATTGAAAACTTTATTAACAGATTGTAGAATGTGTACAATACAGTACGGCTCAATACAAACAACTGCTACAAGGATGCAGACCAGAAAAATACTTTCATCTTGTTTACATCAGGGTCCTCCTTTTTCAATTCATCAGGACATTTATGACATACAAGACATACAAATATACAGTACTGTGTAAGAAAAAAAAAATATCATAAGAAAAATATATACACCCGAAGGGGAAGAAACTGTACATTGGAGGGGGTTGGGTGGGTGGTGGTGATAGCTGGTGTGATAGTCGTCCTCAAAGGGTTAAATTGTAGAATCTTCTTCACAGCAGCACTGTCTGCCACACAATTATCCAAGTGTCACCTTCACCTTGTTGGCAACTGCAAGGGAGAGCGTTTCCCACCACCACCTCGTATCGCCTGTTCACCTCGTGTGAATCACCGAGAATAGACCCGCTGTTCTTCTCACCTGCTGAAATAGCCTGGCGTCCATCCAGCAGCTTGAGTGGCAGAGCGGCATTTTGTGGAGATTGATTCACAAGATGAGAAGGTTACAAGGTTACACTGGGCCCTGGCAGCTCATGCTAACAAGTTGATTCGGGAATGTCTAAGGCAACTGATATTTTTATTTTTTTTGTACGATTTATTTTTCATGGTCAGACATGACCGACAGAGGAGGAGAGGGTGAACGGGAGAAGAGGCGGGGAAGACATGCAACAAATTATCCCCCGGCAGCGGGAGTCGAACCCGGGACGGCCGCATAGGTGTGCGAAGCACTATGGTATGGGCCACGAGGGCGCCCCAAATGCAACTGATTTTGAAGATGATTTAATGACAAATGTATAATCAGAGGTATGAGCTATAACATGTAGTGCTATTAATCATTGATGGACTGCAACTTGTTTTTAAATGATTTTAGTCTGCTCCCGTATGGACATTTGCGATTTTAACAAGCTAATGATGGACTGAAACAGGGAATTCATACTGTATAACTCCTATCTAAATACAGCATTTACATAAATCACACACTAAGCACACATCATTAAAAAATACTACTTTATTATGATGGCTGATGGCACAAAGGACTGGCCATGGTGGTTTATGGTTTATGGTGGAACATGCTCCTCGCCTTGGCTAGCTCGGGGAGACGTGTATCATAAGGACGCTATGCTATGGCCAGTCTAAAGGTATTTGGCTTCTGGCCACAGTGGAGAAGTCGCCCCCCAGCTGTGTGCATTGTGATTACGGCCATTACATGGCTTTTTAGGGTCATACGGTAATACTGGCTTAGCCGCTGCTTAGATGACAAATGGCAAAACAGAGTCCATTCTCTTCGGTTCAAATAACAAACTCAACAAGACCGACGGCTTCTCAGTTACAGTGGGTGACAATATTGTCACAAGGAAAGATGAAATTACATACCTAGGTTCCATCCTAGAGGCAAATCTTTCCTGTGACAAAATGGCATCCAATGTAATAAAAAAAACGAACTCGATTCTTGTACCGGATCTCCTCTCTGGTAAACAAGAATACCCTGAAGACTCTGGCAGGAGCACTCATTCAAGGGTACTACGACTATGCTTGCACCTCATGTTACCAAAGCACCTCAAAGGCGCTAAAAACAAAATTACAAACATCTCAAAACAAACTGGTCAGACTACTGCTTGACCTTACTCCTAGAACCCACCTCACCCCTGCCCACTTTGACAAACTAGGATGGCTTAGACTCCTTAGAGTATAACGACAGAGTACAGCAACTTGCAATGGGCCTGGTCTACAAGATACACTACACGACCAAGGTACCCATGTACATGTCAAAATATTTCCCAAAGGTCAGTGAATACCACGATCACAACACCAGAGGGAGCTCCACAAATCATGTTAAACCCAGATTCGGCTCAAACAAGGGACTAAACACGTTTCGCAATTATGCCACATCAATGTGGAACGCCCTACCCAAAGCTGTAAAGGAATGTGAATCACTACCCACTTTCAAAAACTCTCAAAGAACACCTACGGGAGACTGCAATTCGAAACTGGCCCCTGTAAATGTCCTAACCCAACCCCCTCCAATGTACAGTAAATAACCAAGTATGGTTTCGTCAATATTCCAATGTACAGTTTTGCTTGTACAGTTGTACAGTGCCCCACCCACCCCACCCCATCAAATGAAGAGAGATGATATTGTGCTGCGCTGGCCTCTGCTTCTACGAGGCCGTGTCTCATTATAGTGTTTACGCCTGCGGCCCTCTTTATCCCCTCCCTCACCACCACCACCACCATAATTTCCTTCTCTCTCGCTGTTTCCCTTTATCTATATCAGTCTCTCTCTCTCTCTCTTTCTCTCTCTCTCTCTCTTTTTTTCTCTCTCTCTCTCTCTCTCTCTCTCTCTCTCTCTCTCTCTCTCTCTCTCTCTCTCTCTCTCTCTCTCTCTCTCTCTCTCTCTCTCTCTCTCTCTCTCTCTCTCTCTCTCTCTCTCTCTCTCTCTGTGCACATGCATACAGAATCCCTTATTTAGGGGGACAGTCTTATCTTTGCTTTCAGAAGGACTGATTGGCTCCTTTTCAACCCCCCCTATCTCTGCAGTACAGCCCTTTGCTAGGTTGTGTAGCACACAGCCTTGACTACAGCATGCCTGTGTATATATACTATTGGACCATATATATATATAAACAGTAGATTAGACCGAAAAAGGTCCAATAGTGCTGCTCCTGACTAAGGAAATTATTAATCAACTAATAGAGGAGTCATATGGAATGTACTTTTTTGATAGAAGACAAGCATTTGCCTATTATGAGCTACGCTGATATTGATAAATTTACTTTACCAGGACTCATTTATTCAATGTAAAACGACTGTGATGAAAAACATCTTTGTTGATTTCCCTAACGATTGAGTAGTTGATGAATCAACCAAGAAGGTTGATTAACCCAAGCGGCTAATAACCTACAGATTCTTTGCACAGACAAAATAATATTCCTGGCAGACCGACATTCTGTTACATAACATTGAGGACACTCATACGTACACATGCATTGGATGGGGGGGGGGGTATTCAGTACATGTTGTAGATGAAACTCCACATCTCCAGATCTTGTTAATAAGCCGCCGACAGATTATCATGAGCGGCACAAGTCATAACAACAGCATGCAAGCCCACCCATCATATAAAGAGTGAAATCTGCCATTAACCCTTTCACTACCACACTACAAAGGCTTAACCGTCTGTAGTGTGGTAGTGAAAGGGTTAACCTTCTGTAGTGTGGTAGTGAAAGGGTTAACATTCTGTAGTGTGGTAGTGAAAGGGTTAACCTTCTGTAGTGTGGTAGTGAAAGGGTTAACCTTCTGTAGTGTGGTAGTGAACGGGCTAACCCTATGTAGTGTGGTAGTGAAAGGGTTAACTTTCTGTAGTGTGGTAGTGAAAAGGCTCAAATAAGCCTAGAGAACGTCCCGGTGAATGTCGATGACTTTTTTTCTTCTACCTTTGGGTATTTCCGTTTTTTTACCCTTCATCTCTCTCTCTCTCTCTCTCTCTCTCTCTCTCTCTCTCTCTCTCTCTCTCTCTCTCTCTCTCTCTCTCTCTCTCTCTCTCTCTCTCTCTCTCCTCTCTCTCTCTCTCTCTCTCTCTCTCTCTCTCTCTCTCTCTCTCTCTCTCTCTGAGAGACACACAGATACCATCAGCAGTGGCCTTGAATGTGACCTCAATTTCTTTCGCTATTTTCACCTATTCTCAGCAAAACCACAGTCCTTCCTCTGCTCTCTCTCTCTCTGTGACCCCCCTCGGAAGATCAGTAAAGGTATAATACAATTAAATAAATACAAGGCACAGGGGGTAATAACGTCCTTGAGGATCATCAGTTTCACTTTTCTTTTCAAACAATAGCACGCTATAAAGGTTGACCTGAGGTGACCTTGCGTCGTTATCGGTCCGACATTGCTCTCTTCATTCACTTCACCATCCTTGAAGCTTCCTTTTAAGCTCGACATGCCTAGACAGATCGCTGTGTCGCCTTAACCGTCTGTAGTGTGGTAGTGAAAGCAGGGTGCGATCCACGGGGGAGCTGG
>NC_140178.1:28482324-28657324 GCF_963971535.1 Notolepis coatsorum
GCGATCCACGGGGGAGCTGGGGGAGACATGGCTCCCTTAGATCAGACATCAGCTCCCCTGAAAACATGATTTGTGAATTTTTGGGGGGTCTCTAAATTACTGAAAATAAATGCTACTTTTGCCATGCATTTCTCATTTTTCTGTAATTTTCTGTATCATCATCGTGTATAATAATAAACGTATGCTATTTTGGATGTACGATTAATGATTTGCGCACTAATTCACACACGTATTATGGCAACATGCATGCTATTTTTGCAATTACCATTCGGAGCGCGGCGGCGCTGCAGCCTGCACGCACGGCACAAATCAAACTTGACCCACGTTGTAACCTGTGACTTGTTGACAGTGATAGTTTTGACAGGTAAATAAGGTCACTCAGGAATGGATAATGTCTAAACGAAAAATGCAACAAGTAAGCCTAACCAATTTTGGTTTCACGAAGAAAGTGAAGCAGTCAATGGACTTGACAGAGCAGCAGGAGGCGGGATCATCTACAGGCGACGCCGTTACACCTGCTGCTGGTGCTGCTGCGGTGGGGACTATTATGTCTCTGACAACGCCCGGTGACCGTGCCGGCGCCTGCTGCGGTCGTATCAGAACAGGAGTCTGAGAGATAATCACGAGATACTGTAGACAGTGTTGGATCTATCATCTATCTAACTAAATGGATACTTTTTTTTATTATGGAATGTGCTGTGCAGACGGCCGGACCACAACATCAACAAGTGAGTTGTCTATTATGTGTTCTGTAGTTACTGAAATTGATTGAATATATGACAGGATTCAAGAGGTTTATTTGTCACATACATACATACACAACACAAGGCCTACTAAAGGCTACAGTAACGTCTGCGATCACAGTATCCTCCGACAGTCTGACTCCTCCCTGCGAGGCGCACCCCCCCCCCCCCCCCCCCGCCCGCCCGCCCGCAAAAAAAGATTAAGGTTCATTGGCTCACCCAAAGACCATGCTATGGTTCGCACACTGATTGTGTATTGATTAACTTTACATTTGCGCTTCATTACTTTACAAAAGTTATACTGGCACATGGGTCTAATACAGTAATGGATTATGGGTAAATGCAACGTTAAAGCAGTGCCAATGTAAGACTGACTACATTAAACGAATGACAATAATATAGTATAAAGTAGGGTATTATTTGGACTAAAGAATGGTGTTGTCTCACCCTATACTCGCATGTTGAGGGAGAGCACCATACATTATACACTGAGAAACCACGGCCGAGAGTGAGCTCTCCGGGAACAACCCCACTTTGCCTGACAGTTTGTCTGCAACCCTCTTCTGGCCTGACTTTTTCTGCTAACTTTCTAATCTACACTGCTGCCACCTTTCGTCATGGCGGCGAATTGCAGCCATTTTGTATAAATAAAAAAATACGGGAAAATATTTTAACGGGAGGACGGCGTGAGAGAAAGTTGCAATACGGGAGAATCCCGGGAAAAACGGGAGGGTTGACAGGTATGACACACACACAGCTAGGGGGGTGAAGGAGGTGGAGAAATGACAAAGTTGACTTTGACTTTTAACATGTGTCTATAGTGTCAGACACTAATTGTAATGTTAAAAACGGATACTGCTGTAATATAAAGTAAAATTCGACCATGTATGTATCAACTTTAAACATACACTAAATGTTCATGTTAGAAATGTTAATTTCCATTATTTCCACCATGTGCAACATTTCCTAAGAACAGCAATGTCCATTCTATCAACTCCAAATCTGTGCTATGAGCTCAATTCTCCTGGTGCATGAATTGCTGTCTTTTGGATGAATGAGTAGAAATGAAAAACGGAAATCTTGTTTTATTAACACTTTGGATGCCACCAACGCTATAAGTCGTTAGTTCATACCGCCAGTTGAGTGCCCGCCAAAGACATATATCGTTTGTTTGCCGGATTTTTTTTTATTGGCGATTTGAATTCATATTTCATCAATCGAGCCTCGGGTTAGTGCTGCAGAGTCTCTGAGCTCAATTGGGAAGATACCGCCCCCTATCGTCTCTCCCTGTGTAACTGCACCCCATTACATTACACTGCTGAAGGGGGGGTGGTCAGTTTCCTAATTTTATTTTTCCCTCAAGGCATCTGAAGGATCGATTGTGCTCACCGGCCCGGAAAACGCGTGGATTATGTATTTACAGGACTCAACACTATAATCAATAAGCGTGATCGATATTTGGAATGGCGATCAGGAATTGGAATAATCTTTTTGGATAACATCTGATCTCAGGTAAGGAATCTATTTTACCAGTCTTAGGATAATCAGACCTAATAGCTTTTTCCCTATGCGTGTGTGGCTGTGATCGCTGATGAGGAAATGAGAGAATATATTTTTCAGCCCGCTATAGCGTGCATAAGTACACATATACTATCGATAATCTAGCGTTTATTTGAAAACGATTCATAAATAGGCCGAAAAATTACAACGTTTTTGTGTATTCTAGAATATTCCAGTAAATGCCTTTTATCACGGAATCTTTATATTTTCCTTGAAAACGAGGGCTTTTCAAAATGCTATCAAACGAAAATGAACTGATAAAAAAAACATCCGTTTCCACAATGTTGACTGCAAACAAGTCATTGATAAACGACAGGCAGATTAGACACATAGCCATCATTTAAGAGAGAGAATATGCATTCACAACGCTATCATTGAAGTCGGTGGTGACATTTAACAGGGTTTTACCATGTTCACCAGTGGTAATCAAAGTGTTAAAGTAGTTTTGACATGTGATATTTTATTTTATTTGATTAGACATTTTTTTTTTAAATACAAGATTCCAGAAAAACGTCAAGGATGCTACACAAAAAAGTCAAGACTTATTTCCATTGTGGTCCTTGATATAGATAAAGATATAGATAAAGATATTGTTTAATTGTGTATTGATTAACTACATTTGCGCTTCATTACTTTACAAAAGTTATACTGGCACATGGGTCTAATACAGCAATGGATTATGGGTAAATGCAATGTTAAAGCAGTGCCAATGTAAGACTGACTTTACATTAAACGAATGACAATAATATAGTATAAAGTAGGGTATTATTTGGACTAAAGAATGGTGTTGTCTCACCCTATACTCGCATGTTGAGGGAGAGCACCATACATTATACACTGAGAAACCACGGCCGAGAGTGAGCTCTCTGGGAACAACCCCACTTTGCCCGACAGTTTGTCTGCAACCGTCTTCTCGTCTGACTTCCTCGGCCAACGTTCTAATCCACTGCTGCCACCTGTTGTCACGGAGGGTAATTGCAGCCATTTTGTATAAATAAAAAAATAAGGGAAAATATTTTAACGAGGACGGCGTGAGAGAAAGTTGCAATACGGGGAGAATCCCGGGAAAAACGGGAGGGTTGATAGGGATGACACACACACACACAGCTAGGGGGGTGACGGAGGTGGAGAAATGACAAAGTTGACTTTGACTTTTAACATGTGTCTATAGTGTCAGACACTAATTGTAATGTTAAAAACGGATACTGCTGTAATATAAAGTAAAATTCTACCATGCCGCAATGTATCAACTTTAAACATACACTAAATGTTCATGTTAGAAATGTTAATTTCCATTATTTCCACCATGTGCAACATTTCCTAAGAACAGCAATGTCCATTCTATCAACTCCGAATCTGTGCTATAAGCGCAATTCTCCGGTGCATGCAGAAGTAGAATTGCTGTCTTGTTTTGGATGAATGAGTAGAAATGAAAAACGGAAATCTTGTTTTATTAACACTTTGGAATTGGATGCCACCAACGCTATAAGTCGTTAGTTCATGCCGCCAGTTGAGTGCCCGCCAACAACATATATCGTTTGTTTGCCGTATTTTTTTTTATTGGTGATTTGAATTCATATTTCATCAATCGAGCCTCGGGTTAGTGCTGCAGAGTCTCTGAGCTCAATTGGGAAGATACCGCCCCCTATCGTCTCCCTGTGTAACTGCACCCCATTACATTACACTGCTGAAGGGGGTGTGGTCAGTTTCCTCATTTTATTTTTCCCTCAAGGCATCTGAAGGATCGATTGTGCTCACCGGCCCGGAAAACGTGTGGATTATGTATTTACAGGACTCAACACTAATCAATAAGCGTGATCGATATTTGGAATGGCGATCAGGAATTGGAATAATCTTTTTGGATAACATCTGATCTCAGGTAAGGAATCTATTTTACCAGTCTTAGGATAATCAGACCTGTTTTCACGGAGATAATAGCTTTTTCCCTATGCGTGTGTGTGCCTGTGATCGCTGATGAGGAAATTAGAGAATATATTTTTCAGCCCGCCTCTATAGCGTGCATAAGTACACATATACTATCGATAATCTAGTGTTTATTTGAAAACGATTCATAAATAGGCCAAAAAATGAAAACGTTTTTGTGTATTCTAGAATATTCCAGTAAATGCCTTTTATCACGGAATCTTTACTTATTTAACAGGGTTTTACCATGTTCACCAGTGGTAATCAAAGTGTTAAAGTAGTTTTGACATGTGATATTTTATTTTATTTGATTAGACATTTAAAAAAAATACAAGATTCCAGAAAAACGTCAAGGATGCTACACAAAAAAGTCAAGACTTATTTCCATTGTGGTCCTTGATATAGATAAAGATATAGATAAAGATATTGTTTCATTGTGTATTGATTAACTTTACATTTGCCCTTCATTACTTTACAAAAGTTATACTGGCACATTTCCGGTTCGGTGCTCTCTCTCGCAGCCATCATGAAGGTCGAGTTGTGCAGTTTCAGCGGCTATAAGATCTACCCCGGCCATGGCCGCCGCTACGCCAGGATAGACGGGAAGGTGTTCCAGTTCTTGAATGCCAAGTGTGAGTCTGCGTTCCTCGCCAAGAGGAACCCTAGGCAGATCAACTGGACTGTTCTGTACAGGCGCAAACACAAGAAGGGCCAGTCAGAAGAGGTGACAAAGAAGCGCACGCGTCGTGCAGTGAAGTTCCAGAGGGCCATCACTGGGGCCTCCCTGGCTGAGATCATGGCCAAGAGGAACCAGAAGCCAGAGGTCCGCAAGGCCCAGCGGGAGCAAGCCATCCGGGCTGCCAAGGAGGCCAAGAAGGCCAAGCAGGCGACCAAGAAGCCCTCTGCCACAAGCACTAAGGCCCCCACCAAGGCTGCACCAAAAGCCAAGCCCCAAAAGCCCATGAAGGTCAACGCCCCTCGTGTTGGTGGAAAGCGCTAAATCTGTCCGTCTTGGTTGTTAATAAAATATTCTTGGTTAAAAGATGAGTTGGTATCTTGTTCTCATTGGGTTGAGTTGTTTGCTCATCCATTCCAAGGTTGGGGCCAGAAGATCAATCCCTCTAAATCTGCTCTAAATATATCAAGTGGAAATCTCTATCAAATGGATTATTTTTTTGGTCCACCTTTTCTCCCATTTTCTATATTTTCTCCCATCCCAATTTCGTATCATCCAATTCAACCCTCCCCTGTTTCTTGCCTCCCACAAGCCGGCTGCAATGTGGACTAAGTCATACATAGCACGAGTCCCCTCCGGTACTTGAGGTAACAGCAGTCGCATCTTTTCACCTGCGCAGCTCGATCTCAGTGGCGAGGAGTAACGCATGGGAGGCTCACGCCTCACGCTGCCCCCGACAGTTCCTGATTCTACTGCGCAGACGCACCAACCGACCTGTAGGAGTCGCTGTCCACAACGCCCGATCCCCACCCATCAGTTTCCCACCCCCTAATACGGCCAATGTGTATTAGTATGAACGACCAGCTAAACTGAATGTGGAGCGCTGGGCTCGAACAGGCGAGCCCAGCGTCCGCATTCGTGGCGAGCGCCTTGGCCACGTAGCCGCCCTTATCAAATGGACTTTATAGACATTAAGATATTTGAATTTATTTTCGACCAAGTTGCATTTGATTCCAATTGCTGACATGCTTATTTCTTCTGGATATGTTGGTCATTCATTTTAATTTGCCATATAAACCAGAAAAGATAGCAGTGTATGATGGTTAAATTGATTCGGATATCATGCTAATTTATGTATTGAAAACTAATAATAATTGTGTCCTTTGTACAGTGTCCCCCCCCCCCCCCTCAATGTACAGTTTTGCTTGTATATACAGTGTGCCCCCCCCCCCCCCCCAACCACCTCCAATGTAGATTACCCAGTATGGTTGTCAATATCCCAGTGTACCCAACCCCCCCCCCCCCACCCAACCTCCTCCAATGTACAGTTTCTACGTCAAATGTATATACTCCCTTTTCCTGACTCCTTCTGTATCACAAACAGTACTGTATTTGCAAATCTGGTATGTCATAAATGTATAGATGTAGCAGTACTGACTATCTGTATGTCATGTATGTCATATATGTCCAGATGAATTGAAAATGGGGGACCCTGATGTAAACAAGACGAAAGTCTTTCTCTGGTCTGCATCCCCTTAACAATTGTGTGTATTGAGCTGTACTGTATTGTACCCATTCTGCAATCTGTTAATAAAGTTTTCAATCAATCAATCAATCAATCAATCAATCAATCAATCAATTCAATTCAATCAATCAATGGGTCTAATACAGCAATGGATTATGGGTAAATGCAATGTTAAAGCAGTGCCAATGTAAGACTGACTTTACATTAAACGAATGACAATAATATAGTATAAAGTAGGGTATTATTTGGACTAAAGAATGGTGTTGTCTCACTCTATACTCGCATGTTGAGGGAGAGCACCATACATTATACACTGAGAAACCACGGCCGAGAGTGAGCTCTCTGGGAACAACCCCACTTTGCCCGACAGTTTGTCTGCAACCGTCTTCTGGTCAGCTCGGAACTAGGCAGAATCTGCATATGGCTCGCTGATAACAAACTATCATTACACATGGGCAAAACAGAGTCCATTCTCTTCGGTTCAAATAACAAACTCAGCAAGACCGACGGCTTCTCAGTTACAGTGGGTGACAATATTGTCACAAGGAAAGATGAAATTACCTACCTGGGTTCCATCCTAGAGGCTAATCTCTCCTGTGACAAAATGGCATCCAATGTAATAAAAAAAGTCAACCAACGAACTCGATTCTTGTACCGGATCTCCTCTCTGGTAAACAAGAACACCCTGAAGACTCTGGCAGGAGCACTCATTCAGGGGTACTACGACTATGCTTGCACCTCATGGTACCAAAGCACCTCAAAGGCGCTAAAAACAAAATTACAAACATCTCAAAACAAACTGGTCAGACTACTGCTTGACCTTACTCCTAGAACCCACCTCACCCCTGCCCACTTTGACAACCTAGGATGGCTTAGAGTAGACGACAGAGTACAACAACTTGCAATGGGCCTGGTCTACAAGATACACTACACGACCAAGGTACCCATGTACATGTCAAAATACTTCCCAAAGGTCAGTGAATACCACGATCACAACACCAGAGGGAGCTCCACAAATCATGTTAAACCCAGATTCGGCTCAAATAAGGGACTAAACACGTTTCGCAATTATGCCACATCAATGTGGAACGCCCTACCCAAAGCTGTAAAGGAATGTGGATCACTACCCACTTTCAAAACCTCTCTCAAGGGACACCTACGGGAGACTGCAATTCAACACTGGCCCCTGTAAATATCCTAACCCAACCCCCTCCAATGTACAGTCATTTACCTAGTATGGTTTTGTCAATAGTTCAATGTACAATTGTGTTTGTTTGTACAGTGTCTCCTCCCCCCCCCCCTCAATGTACAGTGTTACTTGTTTATACAGTGTGCCCCCCGGCCCCCCCCCCCCAACCACCTCCAATGTAAATTACCCAGTATGGTTGTCAATATCCCAATGTACCCAACCCCCCCCACCCAACCTCCTCCAATGTACAGTTTCTACGTCAAATGTATATACTCCCTTTTCTTGACTCCTTCTGTAGCACAAACAGTACTGTATTTGCAAATCTGGTATGTCATAAATGTATAGATGTAGCAGTACTGACTATCTGTATGTCATGTATGTCATATATGTCTATATGAATTGAAAATGGGGGACCCTGATGGAAACAAGACAAACGTCTTTCTCAGGTCTGCATCCCCTTAACAATTGTATGTATTGAGCCGTACTGTATTGTACCCATTCTGCAATCTGTTAAATAAAGTTTTCATTCATTCATTCATTCATTCATTCATTCATTCATTCATTCATTCATTCATTCATTCATGACTTCCTCTGCTAACGTTCTAATCCACTGCTGCCACCTGTTGTCAAGGAGGGGAATTGCAGCCATTTTGTATAAATAAAAAAATACGGGAAAATATTTAACGGGAGGACGGCGTGAGAGAAAGTTGCAATACGGGGAGAATCCCGGGAAAAACGAGAGGGTTGATAGGTATGACACACGCGCACACACACACACACACAGCTAGGGGGGTGACGGAGGTGGAGAAATGACAAAGTTGACTTTGACTTTTAACATGTGTCTATAGTGTCAGACACTAATTGTAATGTTAAAAACGGATACTGCTGTAATATAAAGTAAAATTCTACCATGCCGCAATGTATCAACTTTAAACATACACTAAATGTTCATGTTAGAAATGTTAATTTCCATTATTTCCACCATGTGCAACATTTCCTAAGAACAGCAATGTCCATTCTATCAACTCCGAATCTGTGCTATAAGCGCAATTCTCCGGTGCATGCAGAAGTAGAATTGCTGTCTTGTTTTGGATGAATGAGTAGAAATGAAAAACGGAAATCTTGTTTTATTAACACTTTGGAATTTGATGCCACCAACGCTATAAGTCGTTAGTTCATGCCGCCAGTTGAGTGCCCGCCAACGACATATATCGTTTGTTTGCCGTATTTTTTTTTATTGGCGATTTGAATTCATATTTCATCAATCGAGCCTCGGGTTAGTGCTGCAGAGTCTCTGAGCTCAATTGGGAAGATACCGCCCCCTATCGTCTCCCTGTGTAACTGCACCCCATTACATTACACTGCTGAAGGGGGTGTGGTCAGTTTCCTCATTTTATTTTTCCCTCAAGGCATCTGAAGGATCGATTGTGCTCACCGGCCCGGAAAACGTGTGGATTATGTATTTACAGGACTCAACACTAATCAATAAGCGTGATCGATATTTGGAATGGCGATCAGGAATAGGAATAATCTTTTTGGATAACATCTGATCTCAGGTAAGGAATCTATTTTACCAGTCTTAGGATAATCAGACCTGTTTTCACGGAGATAATAGCTTTTTCCCTATGCGTGTGTGTGCCTGTGATCGCTGATGAGGAAATTAGAGAATATATTTTTCAGCCCGCCTCTATAGCGTGCATAAGTACACATATACTATCGATAATCTAGCGTTTATTTGAAAACGATTCATAAATAGGCCAAAAAATGAAAACGTTTTTGTGTATTCTAGAATATTCCAGTAAATGCCTTTTATCACGGAATCTTTACTTATTTAACAGGGTTTTACCATGTTCACCAGTGGTAATCAAAGTGTTAAAGTAGTTTTGACATGTGATATTTTATTTTATTTGATTAGACATTTAAAAAAAAATACAAGATTCCAGAAAAACGTCAAGGATGCTACACAAAAAAGTCAAGACTTATTTCCATTGTGGTCCTTGATATAGATAAAGATATAGATAAAGATATTGTTTCATTGTGTATTGATTAACTTTACATTTGTGCTTCATTACTTTACAAAAGTTATACTGGCACATGGGTCTAATACAGCAATGGATTATGGGTAAATGCAACGTTAAAGCAGTGCCAATGTAAGACTGACTACATTAAACGAATGACAATAATATAGTATAAAGTAGGGTAAGCCAGCTGAATGCCCATGCTGTTACAGCTCTCGGCAAACAATCAGCGCTTTTACGATTTTAAATTCAGTTTCATTCCCTGAGTTGAAAATACAAGCAACAAGACAAGACCTGCAGAGAGTAGCAATACAAAATACAAATGTAATTCACATATGCAGGGTTGAGTCCCTTCCTCTTTGAGCTCATACATAATCTGTCCTCTTAGAACCTATTTGATGTATTATTTTTGCATAGCCTATACTTTTAGTTAATCATCATCTCCACTTAAAATTGGACATGATGTCCATCATAACAAAGGTTAAGGTATAGGCTACCCTATTTAAAATTAAATTAAAGATTGTAGGTGTGGGAGTGTCCGTTTGTTGCTTGGGCTCCTACCCCCCTTCATGCCCTATAAATGTCCTATTTTTAGCTATGGCAACGACTATGTGGCAGCCTACATTAAAAGACAACGCTCACATTATGTTTAACACTTGATTTCACAATCACTACAAGTGGATTTCTTTTTAAAATTGTCAATACAGCTGCTGTTGTTGACTCCAATCAGAGTGAGTTGCGATCAACCCCCCCCCTCACAAGACAGCAACATGCCGTCTGTTTACATAGTGAGCTAAACAATTTCCCTGTGGGATTAATTAAGATCTTATCTTACCTTTCAAGATAGCATAATATTTAACGCCTCATTACAATAAATGCAATAGTCTGGGGAGTCATGGCCTTGACCAGAGTCTGAAGTCATGGCTCAAACAAGACGCTGGTCTGGAAATTCAAAATAAATTGACCATTGAATTGGTTGTCAGCACATCAACCTCTGGTAGTAACACACCGAAGAAGACCCTTTAAAGAGGAACTACGCCCAATTTCAGAATTCATACATATTTATTCCTCTGGTCTAAGACTGGTCTAAAATATGAGTGAACATTAGCAATGTTCTCCCTAATCCAAAAACTAGAGTGCTAAAACTCAAACGTGTTTGAAGTCTGAAGCTGCTCCATAGACAATGAATTGTGGAAGATTTTATAGAACTGAGATCACTACTATAGAATAAGACTCACTTCTAAAAGAAAACAAACGTTCTGTGGGTCCACAAAATCAGTGTCCCATTCATTGGAGCAGCTCCAGACTTTTATACTTTATTCTTACTTCTCTTGTTTCTGGTTTTGGGAGAGAGTATAGCTCATGTTCACAAATATCGATTGAACTGTCTTTGTCAATGGAAATAACATATTAAATTATTTTATTTGAGTGGTGTTAATTTGAGTGATGCGAAGGACAGTTGGAGATGCCATAGCATTAACAGTGTGAATAGTGTTAGCTTAATGCATAAAGGTCAGTGTTCTGCTCTCTCTCTCTCCAGGCCATACCATGCAGTCTCTCCCCAAGACCTCCATGGCAGGAACCGCCTGCCTCCTCTTCTCCTCTCCCCTCCTCTTCCTCCTTCTGCTTGGCTCCTCCAGCACCCAGGGGGCTTCGCTAAGAGAGCACAGACTAAGGGGCAGTGAGCCAGACCCCCGGACTGGAGCTCCCTACCAGAGCCCCAATGCGGACATGCTCAAAGCCTTGGAGTACATTGAGAACCTCCGCCAACGATCTGGCATATACGCTCAACAGCAGGCTCCCCTCACCCCAGAGTCTGACGCCAACGACATGGACGCAGCAGAAAAACTCCGCACCGTGCTAAGTCTGGCCTCCCCCGCCCAAAGCCAGGCCCAGGCTGGGCAAGACGAGAAGGAGGAGGAGGAGCGGGAGGAGAAGGAGGAGGATGGGGAGAAGGAGGATAAGACTCAAGAATGGCTGCAGGCAGTGCTCAGTACGCTTCAGCAGACAGAAGAATCCCCCAAACCCTCTCTGGCTCGCCCCAACGCTGCCTCGAGCAAAGGCCAAAGATCCACAGCGACGGACAGCGGCCACACGTGGGCACGGCAGCAGCATGGCACCAGGTCCCACAGGAACCACCCGCTGATGTTCCAGGAGGATGAGGAGGGCGAAGGGGAGGGGGAGGAGCAGGAGCAGGGGAGGGCCTCTGACCACGACAGCCCCTTCAAACGCACCAATGAGAATGTGGAGGAGAAGTACACGCCACAGAACATGGCCACCCTGCAGTCTGTGTTTGAGGAGCTGGGGAGGCTAGCCAACGCCAAGGCGGGCCACAAGAGGCAGATTGAGGGGGATGAAAATGAAGATGAAGATGATGATGATTGTTACAAAGGGTCAGATTAAACCGAATATATATATTTATTGCCTGAGATCCCATGTATAATATCTGCATATCGTTTGATATCCCCTGTATATTCCTTGTACAATATATACGGAATATCCCTTTACCTGGTAGCAGGACAGACCATAATATTCGTTCCCCTATTGGAAGCGATCCCCTGGCGCCAGGTACCGAGTAAAGCCTTACCCCCTCGAGCTGACTTGAAAGCTACCGCCAGGACTTGCCCAAACATGCCCGCTTTCGCCCACGGCTACGAGACCGAGAGGCGACAGAAATGAGATAGGTACTATTTGTTCACGGTACATATATATATGGCGCAAGAAATGTAGAACCCCCCTTGCAGTTCTTTTTCAGTTCGCCTTCAGTTCAGTCTGGTTCAGTTATCCAAGCAACGTCTCACCCACTACGCAACGTGGGCAGAGCAGGGCTCGCATCGCCCCAAGATAGTCTCGTGTTATCCTAATACGTCTGTTTGTCGTATCGTTCGCTATTCATTAGTAAACCTTCATTACGAGTCAAAGACCACGTGGAGTGAGTAATTGTGCGTCGACATAGAGCACTTATTGCCCGTGCTAATAGTATAGTAACGTCAAGTTTAACCGTGCATTACCGCACCGGAGGATCTACACCGGAGCAGCAGCACCACGGGGGATTTACACCCCGCCCGCAGTGCCACCTCTCCGGCAAGGATTATTATTCTTCATTCTTCACCAAGCTGCTGGAAGCAGAGAAAGAACCGTCTACACCCACTGCTGTGGGACCCACGTGCCCGTGGGAACATCACTCAAGCCCGTCTCCGTCGTACCGGAGACCCCACGGCTTCCACCTTCATCTGCGCGGAGCGCACCCTGGGATTACCAGGCTGCTTTCTCCGCTGACGCAGGGAGTAAATACACCGTCTCCAGGTGCATTGCTACAGCTCCGTGGACCATTGACATTCCTAGAGCATTGCCCCCCTCTGCTGGCTTACAACCGGTAGTACCCCTTTTCCCAGAAGATCCCTAGATAATTACTTAATATTCACCATTTGATTTACCTGCACATTCTATTTGCCTTATAAGCGCAACTAAGTCATGTAACAATAATCCCTTTTATGTAATAAATATTGTAACCGAGTATTTTGTGTGGAAAACCGTGTTATTGTTGGAGTGTTCTAATCTAAAATACTTATGTACAGTATTGGCCAGGAGTACATAGACGGTAGTGATTTAATGATATCAGTACTTGATTAATACAGTCAGGGAATTGTACCCCTCAGTTACAATGATGGTGATGGTGATTATGATAATGAGTTGTTGAACCTGGCTGGGCAAGACGAGAAGGAGGAGGAGGAGCGGGAGGAGAAGGAGGAGGATGGGGAGAAGGAGGATAAGACTCAAGAATGGCTGCAGGCAGTGCTCAGTACGCTTCAGCAGACAGAAGAATCCCCCAAACCCTCTCTGGCTCGCCCCAACGCTGCCTCGAGCAAAGGCCAAAGATCCACAGCGACGGACAGCGGCCACACGTGGGCACGGCAGCAGCATGGCACCAGGTCCCACAGGAACCACCCGCTGATGTTCCAGGAGGATGAGGAGGGCGAAGGGGAGGGGGAGGAGCAGGAGCAGGGGAGGGCCTCTGACCACGACAGCCCCTTCAAACGCACCAATGAGAATGTGGAGGAGAAGTACACGCCACAGAACATGGCCACCCTGCAGTCTGTGTTTGAGGAGCCGGGGAGGCTAGCCAACGCCAAGGCGGGCCACAAGAGGCAGATTGAGGGGGATGAAAATGAAGATGAAGATGATGATGATGGTGATGGTGATTATGATAATGAGTTGTTGAACCTGGCTTATGACGTGGCTGGCGGAGACGAGTGGGAGGATTAGGAGGAGGCGGAGGAGAGAGACAGGCAGGAGTCTAACCGGGGCCTGGATTATGGCAACGATGAAGAGGGAGAAGACGACGACGACACCTACCCCGTCAAGAGATCCAGTCAGTCCAGACCAGGAGATGATCCAGATGACATCACCATAAACGATTAGACACATAGCCATAATTTAAGAGAGAGAATATGCGTTCACAACGCTATCATTGAAGTCGGTGGTGACATTTAACAGGGTTTTACCATGTTCACCAGTGGTAATCAAAGTGTTAAAGTAGTTTTGACATGTGATATTTTATTTTATTTGATTAGACATTTAAAAAAAAATACAAGATTCCAGAAAAACGTCAAGGATGCTACACAAAAAAGTCAAGACTTATTTCCATTGTGGTCCTTGATATAGATAAAGATATAGATAAAGATATTGTTTCATTGTGTACAGGGTGCGATCCACTAAGGGAGCCATGGCTCCCTTAGATCAGACATCAGCTCCCCTGAAAACATGATTTGTGAATTTTTGGGGGGTCTCTAAATTACTGAAAATAAATGCTACTTTTGCCATGCATTTCTAATTTTTCTGTAATTTTCTGTATCATCATCGTGTATAATAATAAACGTATGCTATTTTGCATGTATGATTAATTATTTGCGCACTAATTCACACACGTATTATGGCAACATGCATGCTATTCTTGCAATTACCATTCGGAGCGAGGCGGCGCTGCAGCCTGCACGCACGGCACAAATCAAACTTGACCCACGTTGTAACCTGTGACTTGTTGACAGTGATAGTTTTGACAGGTAAATAAGGTCACTCAGGAATGGATAATGTCTAAACGAAAAATGCAACAAGTAAGCCTAACCAATTTTGGTTTCACGAAGAAAGTGAAGCAGTCAATGGACTTGACAGAGCAGCAGGAGGCGGGATCATCTACAGGCGACGCCGTTACACCTGCTGCTGGTGCTGCTGTGGTGGGGACTATTATGTCTCTGACAACGCCCGGTGACCGTGCCGGCGCCTGCTGCGGTCGTATCAGAACAGGAGTCTGAGAGATAATCACGAGATACTGTAGACAGTGTTGGATCTATAATCTATCTAACTAAATGGATACTTTTTTTTATTATGGAATGTGCTGTGCAGACGGCCGGACCACAACATCAACAAGTGAGTTGTCTATTATGTGTTCTGTAGTTACTGAAACTGATTGAATATATGACAGGATTCAAGAGGTTTATTTGTCACATACATACATACACAACACAAGGCCTACTAAAGGCTACAGTAACGTCTGCGATCACAGTATCCTCCGACAGTCTGACTCCTCCCTGCGAGGCGCACCCCCCCCCCCCCCCCCCCCCCCCGCCCGCCCGCAAAAAAATATTAAGGTTCATTGGCTCACCCAAAGACCATGCTATGGTTCGCACACTGAGTGAAAGGATTAACCTTCTGTAGTGTGGTAGTGAAAGGGTTAACCGTCTGTAGTGTGGTAGTGAAAGGGTTAACGTTAGGTTATGGCTATAACCAAGTTCTGTGAGTATTGGTGACGCTCGGCGTCACTACTGCACTGTACCTCGCTCGTGCACGCGCACTGAATAAAAAATTCCACAATGCACCTTTACATCCCAACATCCGTCTGGCCACACCCCCATCAGCTTACCTACATAAGCAGGGGTGGGGCCACACACTCGCCTCCTTCCCAAGCTTTCACCACAAGGCGAGATCAAGGGCCGCAGTGGCGTCTGACGCCGAGCGTCACCAATACTCACAGAACTTGGTTATAGCCATAACCTAACGTTCTGTATCGTATGGCTCCGCTCGGCGTCACTACTGCACAAGGGAGGCCGAGCGAGAGCCATCGGCCGACAAATGTACCCCGCTGAGGCCCCCCACAACCATCAGATCAGGGAGGACCGAGCCCCCCCGACCCCCCCTAATGGAGGGCACCCCCCCTATTGGGGGATCACGGGAGGGCGACGGATCCGACCGTGCGAAGAGGCACTCAAGCAACTCAACGCACAGGGTGAGCAGACCGTGGCCTGACCCCACGACTACACACACGCACAACCCGCATGCCACCCGGGAACGAACGGAAGGAACAACCTCGTTACTGCCCCCAGAATCACGGGGTCAAGAACAAACCCAAGCAAGTAGCAGCGGAGCGCGAAGGAAGACCCAGACCCACTGAAGGGACTGGATCCCCTGGAAAACGGGGGCCCGGAGAGGTCAATGACGCCAGGCATCAAGACCCCACCAGGCGGTCACTTAGTGACACCGCCCCCCACATCGCCAGCGTATTCGGATAAGGCCCCTCCAAGAGCGGGCCCTTTCCCCCCAATAGCACACCGCCTGGTACACTGACCCTGCAGAACAGGCAGTCAGCATGGCCGTAAGCACACAAAAAAGGTTAACCAACGGAAGCAGGCAGCGCACCGGGGAAACCAGGCAACAGGCTGTAACCTGAGCCTGGAGCACTGCGGACGAGACAGGCGCCAAAGGAGTTTAGCTGAGAACAGCCCCCCCGGCGGAAGGGGCGTATGCTGGCGTTGTTGCATGACCAAGCCTCCATAAAAAAAAACCCACCCAGAGGGGTTGAGGCAGAGAAGGCTGACATGATTGGCAGACGTCATGAACGTGCAGGGGCACACTCAACCGGGTAACCCGGGAGTTGACACTGCTCCAACACACCAGGGAATCAACCACCTTGTCGTTACCCTATGCGGTGGTTGTTCCTATAACCCCTCAAGAAAAAACTCCGGGCCTACGGGTCGACGAAAAACATAGCACAGGGTTGCCAGAGGAGGTCCAAGACCACCCCAACAGCCCCCTCTTCGCCACGCGTGAGAGATGAGCGAAAGAATGGAGCCAGCCCCAAGCACACCGCACTTGGTATTCCCAGGCGGTCTCCCAACCAAGTACTAACCAGGACCAAACCTGCGTAGTGGCCGAGATCGGACGAGATCGGGCGTGTACAGGTTGGCATGGCCGTAAGCCATTACGACAGTGCAGAGTACAATATGTACCCAACAAGGGTCTCCATAGCGCCTAACCCTGTGACACCCGGACCGACCTGGCATTTTCCCCCCCGAAAAAAGCACAAGTCCCTCGGGGTACCAGAACAGCAGATCTGCATCCCCGGCGGACAACGGGTTAACTGACCTGGACCAGCGTGACCAGACCAGTCCCGTGTCCTAACCACGCCGACATGCCCACTCCAGGAGAGGGGGTAGGTATGCGTGTCGATCTAAAACATGAAAAGAGGGCGCCACCCAGACGGTCCTCATTTAGACCGGGCTCAGTGGCACACCCCAAGGGCGTGAGACCCCTCTACCTATGTTCAGATCTATTCCGTTAACATCCCCCAGATATGAACGAGAATTCATCGAGACAACCTAGTAAACTGGCGCTCGGAAGAGACAAAACCCCATCCCAGTTGCCCTATAAAAACGCTGTTTTAACAAGCAACCAAGGCGCACTTAGCCCCTGTGTGATCCTGTAACAGAAACACACCGAGCCAGCACTATGTATGCGTCGAGACCCAAACACATCAATGGATAGTCTAGCAAGACACCAAACATTGTTCCTCCAAGTCGCCTGGGAGAACGACACGGAGCCGTCGTGCTTCATGTACCTTTCTCTTTTTACCCTTGTGACGCAGGCTGAGGGTAATTTCTTTTTACATTTTTACATCCCACCACCCTCCCATAGGGAGGAGGCGGAAATCCCCAGAGAGACTTCTCACGCGAGCTGTATAGATTGAAAAGAATATATTGCAACATTGAGCCATGTAAAAATTTGGTTTTAGGTCTCTCCGAAGAGGAGGCACTGAACCCATACACACTCAATAATCGAATTGAATCGAATACACACACAATAGAGCAGGACTCCTTTTTGGAGTTCTACTCACCTTGACAATCTGAGGAGGAGGCTCTGCACTCTGAGGAGGCTCCCTCACATGGAAGGAGAGTCCTAACTCACAGAAGGCCCGAGTAGGAGCTTCGTGAGGAGGAGCCCTGACCCCTCCCTGAAACAGATCCATCATATGGACCTGAACAGCTCACGGAAGTCTTACCAACAGAGACGCGCGATGTACTCTGTGGCGGGGGAATTTCTGCGGTGCACACGCCCAATATTCCAGGGCGTGGGACCAGGAAACCCCCCCCCCCCCCTTACCCTGTAACGTGCCGAACAGCAACGTGACAGGAACCTTGAAGGACAGGAGGTCTTAACCCCTGCCCATCAAAGAAGGGGAGGAAAGGATTACCAGTTCACCCCTTTACGACCCCACACCCATGATACAATGTAACGACAAAAAAGAGTATGACACAGTCATAGTCAGCTACATGAAGCGTCTAACAGCTTCACACAGCTCATGTGCCAACCTGCTATCTGATTTTTACTAAGGAAAAAACAGAATAGAGAGGGCCCCCTTAAGAGCCCCGGTACCAGACTTACACATGTGCTTCTGTGGCCAACCCAACCCAGTTGTAGATCACAAGATACACACAACCCTTTACCACCGCAAAAAATGGCAATACACTCTACAGAGGAACGCCGTTTTTCATAATGAGAGAATACACAATTCTCGATTAGTATCGGCCACAGGCCTTACTAAGCACACGAAAAGTGACCAAACAATCTTTTCTTTTAGGAAAATACAGTTCCTCAAGCAGTTTTAGCACAACCCCAGCAATCAAGCCAAGGGTTACATCGTATCCCACCACACAGTGACACAATATATTGTAAACAACATGTCTGAGAGGAGGGTGAGGAAGTCCCCAGGGAACCGGGGGGAACGCCCCTCCTACCTTACCCTTAATACGGCCAGTTGAACAGGTAAACCTGTTAATATGTGAACACACTGTTCATTGTCATTACAGGCTGAGAAAAGAATTCATTCTTCACTCATATGTCACTAAGCATAGCTTTATAGGTTAGTTTAACCCCCTTAGTTGTGAGTACACGGTACATGAACACACATGATGTTTCTCAACACAACAAACCAGATCATTTTTACATCTGTAACAAACAACCCGATTTGCATGGAGAAGCTAATACCAGTGACAAGACAATTCACACACAACTCGCGTTGTATCCTAAATGTAGTGCAGCAACACTCGTTTTGGAAAACATCGTTATTTACAAAACATTTAGAAGGGAAGGAAGAAGACGCGTTTTAAGGTCTGGTCAGGACCTTCCTACCGAGAGCGCAGATCAAGACTGCAGTCTCTAACAGGGCACCGATAGTAAACACAGCATCCTGTGTTTGATGACACGGGCAGCGTCGCTGCTCCATCCCGCCGCTACGGTTCTCCTTGTTGACGCAGTCCTCGCCGGCCGGCTCCGGGTAGGTTCGACTAACATCCTCTGTCAAAGATGACGTCGTAGTCAGAGTGTTTAAGGCATGTTATAGTCACAGAAAACGTTCAACAGTGTAGCATTAAGCTAACAGCCGTTCGGCTGATAGCAGCAAGCTAACGTGTACTAGCCTGGTAAACACAGCGAGCTAACACCGCAGCTAACAGCTGCGCAGCTAACAGCTGACTGGCTAACACAGTAGGCCACAACTAGCACGCAAGCTAAGCAGCTATCTGCTAAGCAGCTACCACCCGAACTTGTACACAAACGATATAACAAGCCACACTTCAGACAGGCCGCCGTTCTGAAACCCTCCTCACCTTTTAAGAGAGAAGAGAAAAAGAGATGTCAACACAGTTTACAATGGTGATTTTACCAGACATCCGGCGGAGCCAGCACAAGTCCCATCTGGGCTGTAGCCGACTTGAACATGGATCTCCCGATAACGAACATCCATGCCCACATTTCCTTGTGAGGGTATACTCTCATTTGTATATGAAAGATGGGGCCTACACGGTGACAGAGAAGCATCCACTCGTCCAGAGAATCCTGGGATCACCAGTTACTGGTCGTGGCCCACTAGTTGACTATAATGGGCTTCAAACCAAGATCCTCCGCCGTCGCCTAAAAGGCTGAACAGAAGGACCCTAATCTGGGTCCGGTTTTCGTAAACATTGTCAGCTAGCCCCCATAGCACTAACAGACAAGTGGTGCTCGCAAGCAAACATTACTCACCAAACCTGGAACCCACAGTCAGCTTCTCACAACAGTCGGTGCGTCCTACAGTCCAGCTGTGTTGCTGGAGGGTCTTACCCCATCCAGCCGCAGCAAGGAGGATTGTAGTTGGGAGGCATGTCAGCGGCGTGAACTCCTAATACGAAAAAACCGGTGGAGGTGTAGAATGATCATCATCTTCCAGACACTCCAGTAACGAAGACAATATCGCTGTATTTTCTCGAAAAATAGTGAGAGAGAAAATAAAAATATGATGTCAACGTATCTTGTTTTCCAACTTTCTTCAACTAGCAACCTCGTCAAGTGGGGATCTACCGAAGGCACTTCCTTGTGGTGAAAGCGAAGAAGGAGGCGAGTGTGTGGCCCCACCCCTGCTTATGTAGGTAAGCTGATGGGTGTGTGGCCAGACGGATGTTGGGATGTAAAGGTGCATTGTGGAATTTTTTATTCAGTGCGCGTGCACGAGCGAGGTACAGTGCAGTAGTGACGCCGAGCGGAGCCATACGATACAGAACCGTCTGTAGTGTGGTAGTGAAAGGGTTAACCTTCTGTTGTGTGGTAGTGAACGTGTTAACCATCTGTAGTGAAAGTGTTAACCGTCTGTAGTGTGGTAGTGAAAGGGTTAAATAGAGGGAGCGCTTTGATGGAATCCGTCAAAGCGTCCGTCTCCATCCCTGCCTCTTGTGTTCAGGGTATAGCTCAGCGGAGGGAGACGGCAGGGAGATGTGCAGCAGTGTGCAGTAATTGCTATGCAGAAAGGCCGGTGTTGGCTGGTGGTGTTACTCTCCAGCTCGACAGCACTTAACGGTACTATAGCTGGGGTGTGTGTGTGTGTGCCTTTAGCTCCTGTATCCAAGCAGATCCTCTGGTTACCGCTGGTGCTGGTTGTCGGCAGATGTTGTCGTTAGGCGAATGCATTCTCCTTTCCCGTCAATGTCTTAATGCTTAATAGATAACATTTGGTGTCATTTTAACGCTTTCACTACCACACTACAAAGGGTTAACGCTTTCACTACCACACTACAGAAGGTTAACCTTTCACTACCACACAACCGTCTGTAGTGTGGTAGTGTAAGGTTAACCTTCTGTAGTGTAGTAGTGAAAGGTTAACCTTCTGTAGTGTGGTAGTGAAAGGTTAGACCTTTGTAGTGTGGTAGTGAAAGGTTAACCCTTTGTAGTGTGGTAGTGAAAGGTTAACCTTCTGTAGTGTGGTAGTGAAAGGTTAACCTTCTGTAGTGTGGTAGTGAAAGGTTAACCGTCTGTAGTGTGGTAGTGAAAGGGTTAACCGTCTGTAGTGTGGTAGTGAAAGGTTAACCATCTCTAGTGAAAGGTTCACCTTCTGTAGTGTGGTAGTGAAAGGTTAACCGTCTGTAGTGTGGTAGTGAAAGGTTAACCTTCTGTAGTGTGGTAGTGAAAGATTAACCGTCTGTAGTGTGGTAGTGAAAGGGTTAACCGTCTAGTGTGGTAGTGAAAGGTTAACCGTCTCTAGTGAAAGGTTCACCTTCTGTAGTGTGGTAGTGAAAGGTTAACCGTCTGTAGTGTGGTAGTGAAAGGTTAACCTTCTGTAGTGTGGTAGTGAAAGGTTAACCGTCTGTAGTGAAAGGTTCACTTTCTGTAGTGTGGTAGTGAAAGGTTAACCGTCTAGTGTGGTAGTGAAAGGTTCACTTTCTGTAGTGTGGTAGTGAAAGGTTAACCGTCTAGTGTGGTAGTGAAAGGTTAACCTTCTGTAGTGTGGTAGTGAAAGATTAACCTTCTGTACTGTGGTAGAGAAAGGGTTAACATTATGTAGAGTGGTAGTGAACGGTTAACCTTCTGTAGTGTGGTAGTGAAAGGGTTAATTGTCTGCAGTGTGGTAGTGAAAGGTTAACCTTCTGTAGTGTGGTAGTGAAAGGGTTAACCGTCTGTAGTGTGGTAGTGAAAGGTTAATCGTCTGTAGTGTGGTAGTGAAAGGGTTAACTGTCTGTAGTGTGGTAGTGAAAGGTTAACCTTCTGTAGTGTGGTAGTGAAAGGGTTAACTGTCTGTAGTGTGGTAGTGAAAGGTTATTATTCTGTAGTGTGGTAGTGAAAGGGTTAACTGTCTGTAGTGTGTTAGTGAAAGGTTAACCTTCTGTAGTGTGGTAGTGAAAGGTTAACCCTTTGTAGAGTGGTAGTGAAAGGTTAACCTTCTGTAGTGTGGTAGTGCCTTCTGTAGTGTGGTAGTGAAAGGGTTAACTGTCTGTAGTGTGGTAGTGAAAGGTTAACTGTCTGTAGTGTGGTAGTGAAAGGTTAACCGTCTGTATTGTGGTAGTGAAAGGTTAACCGTCTGTAGTGTGGTAGTGAAAGGTTAACCTTCTGTAGTGTGGTAGTGCCTTCTGTAGTGTGGTAGTGAAAGGGTTAACTGTCTGTAGTGTGGTAGTGAAAGGTTAACCGTCTGTAGTGTGGTAGTGAAAGGTTAACCTTCTGTAGTGTGGTAGTGCCTTCTGTAGTGTGGTAGTGAAAGGTTAACTGTCTGTAGTGTGGTAGTGAAAGGTTAACCTTCTGTAGTGTGGTAGTGAAAGGTTAACCTTCTGTAGTAACCTTCTCGACAACCAGCTTGTGTTTTACTAGAGGGCGTCAAACGGCTTGAATCCCACCTGCGTGGGAGTGCGTTACTGTACTTATGTCCGCTCGGAGCTGTTGAGAGGCGCTCACGGCTCACAGCCCAGCAGGGAAGAATATGCCTCAGTGGGTTCAGAGCGTTATGGGCTTATTAGCGCAGAACTATTTGACTATTTCCTTGTCTTACAACAACATTGCGTTTTGTGATTAAAATGGTAAATGGTGCATTTCATAGTGCTTTTATCCAAAGCGCTTTACAATTTGTTCCTCACATCACACATTATTCACACACCGACGACGGAGGCGACCATGCAAGGTGCCAACCTGCTCATCGGCAGCAATTAGGGGTTAAGTATCTTGCTCAATGACACTTCGACACGCTGCCCGGGGGAGCGGGAATCGAACTGGGAACCTCCGGATTACCTGATGACTGCTCTACCTCCTTTGTCTTCAAATGTGTGATCATGGGTTGTTGTTGTTATTATTGAGAGAATGATAAAGTTCTACTACAGGTTTAGCCTCTAGGGGTGTTTATTTCAACAAGATTCCACCAGAGCAATATCAATTCATGCAAACATTTCTGAAAAACACAACACAGACACAGAGAGAGAGAGAAAGAGAAAGAGAGAGAGAGATTATTCCAAAATGTACTGTGGATAGCTGTTTCAGTTTCCTTTTTGTCTCTTTTTTTTATTGCAATGCAATTAAAAGTTTGTGGTATCCGTGTTTGTCCACCCTTTCCCCCGTAGCCAAAAGTTTTGCCTTTGAACGAAAACCTTGCAGCAGAACCGTCTTTTCCTCTAATCAAAGAGGAAGGATTTCAAGTAGCTTCCTCCAGTTTATGGTACGGTTGGCTTGGTAGTCTACCTATTCCAAAAACAGAGCTTCTTATTTTCTCCGTGTTGAAAGCAAACAAACAGCATATTGAATATAAAGCATTTCTTTTGTCCTTTTTTCCAGAACAGTCATCAATATGATTTTCCACAATCCATATGTTGAAGTTCAAGTTTCCATTTATCTTTATAAATCATGCAATTACAAAAATAAATAAAAAAAAGCCCATCGTTCATACTATGTCAGTATTCTTCCATCTCCTTTTTGCAAACAAAACCAACTTGCCAAGTAGGTGAATAAACGCAAGTGTGAATGGTTCAATGGTTTGTTCATACGGGGTGCCTTAAATGATGCATTATGAACGCTAAATTATTCCTGTACTCGCATCACGGTGAACTGAACGGGAGAGGCAGCCGTAGCAGTAGTGAGAGTTGGCAATGGCCCCACGGCATAGTGCAGTCTTCCAGGTGAACTCACTGTAAGCCCTGTCTTAATTACTGGACCGGAAAGAATGTAACAGCCGTACGCACGAGACGTGTCCTCACTCGGCCGTTCAGATTGTGCGGTGACGCTACTGTACACAAACACGAAAAAGGAGACATTTAAGGTGAACCGACTCGTTTGTCTACATCTATTAATTTGGAAGGACATGACTCACACAGTTACATCAACAACACAGATACCAACTAAAATTAAAGCAGGGTCTGTGTTCACAGAGCCCGTCAAAGTGGGAGCACTGATCTAGAGTCAGTTTCAGTCTGTTTGTTTGTTTGTTTGTTTGTTTGTTTGTTTGTTTGATTGAATAAAGGTTCCTGATCATTGACCCAGATCAGTGCTCCTACTCTGGGAGCGTTAGAATAAATATTCTTTTTATGAGAGAGGGAAAAAAAGATGTAAATTAAACATTAGGGAGAAGAAAAAGTATTAAAATATGCTTCAGATCTCTGGTGCTACTTAAAGAAATGTAACAGTAAAAATATTTTAATAAATAATATGAACACATTTCTTAAAACAAAAACATACATTACAGAAAAGCCACATCTATCGAACATCGAAATGGTGTAGTATACAGACAGCAGTTGTACCATTGCAGTGTGGCCATAATTATGCACAAATAGTCTTTTTACTGATGCAATTACTGCATATTTCAATATTTCAGTCTCTTGTGTTTCGGAAGTCATTGTTGATGATGACAGGATTGTTTCCAAAAAGAAATAAGTTGAACATACTGTATTGCTTGTGGATAATGTTCTCAACTCAACTGTTTTAGTCCCTTCTTCGGTCACTATCATCAGTGTTTCCGTTTTTTTTTTTTTTTTTTTACTTGTCCAGTGAGCTCGTCTATTTCAGTCATTGAAGTACGTTAACGATAAACCACACATCTATGTTAAGTTAGGCTACAGGTTGTGATTGTCTTGACTTGCTTGTCATTCCCTCAAGAGTAGTACATTGTCATCGGGAAGGATGGGTAAAAATCCACAGTGAAGCTACAGCCATCTGCCTCGGGTCTTTGAGGATGTCTCGTGACACCGAGCACCAAGCCAGCGTGTTTCCTTTCCCACTTTTCCCTGTTTCCCTTCTTTCTCCCGCTCAGGAAGACGCTCCTCCGTTGTACGCTCAACCCTCGTATCACGTACGTTTGCGTCTACGTTACGTGCGCGCGTAGCCTAGAAGGTAACCGACCCCCCCCAACCCCCTCCCCCTTCCTTCTACACACAGATCTCAATGGGGATACGCCCGCCGCCGTTGTTGTTGTCGCGGGCGACACGTTCGTAGCTGCCGGTGGAGGAGGGGGAGCTGTTGGTGGACATGGAGGTGTAGTGGTTGTCCATCAGGATGTTCCCCTTGGCTGCTGCCACGCAGGCGGGGGACAAGCTCTGCTGCTTCAGTCTGTCCACCAACACGTCCTCCTCGGACGACGAGGAGGAGCTGATGTCCACGGGGGGTCCGTGGACATTGTTAACGCCGGCGTTCCCGTTCTCCGTGTCCAGCATCCAGCAGTGGTTGAAGTAGCTGAAGACCTCCTTGACGGAGCAGCGGCGCTCCTGCTCGATGGAGAGCAGCCGGCGGAACATGCGCAGGGCCTCGTCGGTGAAGCGGCGCCACTGCGACGGCACGGCGGTGCCCGTCCGGCGGCGCTGCCAGCGCACGAACTCCTCGTAGAAGGTGTCGGACGGCATGGCCTTCTCCCAGGGGAAGTTCCCGGTCAGCATGCAGAAGAGCAGCACGCCGAAGGCCCACACGTCCGTGCTGTAGTCCACGCGGAAGCCCTCGTGGCGCACGGTGTCGTCGCAGAGCTCGGGCGCCGTGTACGGGATGGTGCCGCTCACGCGCTTCACCGGGGAGCCGGCGCGCCGCGTCATGCCGAAGTCCGACAGCTTGACCTTGCGGCACTCCCTGTCGAAGATGAGGACGTTCTCGGGCTTGATGTCGCGGTGCACCAGCTTCTTGCAGTGCAAGTAGTCCAGAGCGATGGTCACCTGGTGGATGCAGCGCTTGGCCACGGTCTCCGGGAGCCCCACCTTTAGACAACAGAGAGAGAGGACAAATGGGGTCAGTGTTGGGAGAGTTCACTTTCTACATGAACTAGTTCAGTTCACAGTTCATAATTCAAAATGTTTAAAGTTCATGGTTTCAAAAATGAACTAGTTTATAGTTATTTTTTCAATATGTTGCTGCGAGCTATTATAAAATTTGAAGCGTTGTCTGTTACTGTACACACAACCTTGTTGTGGATTTAGAATTTTTTGTTAACATCTGACAATAATTTTGCCAATACATCATGTGTATGTGCTCCTTTAATCGCCGGCTCCACATTGTTGTGATGACGTATTTGTTAGTGCGACAGCCAGGGGTGACAGGCGCGTACGCGTGACAGGCAGCTCGCTGTTGCCAGATTGGGTGGTTTTCCCGCATCATATTAAAGGAAAACTCCAACATTTTGGGAAATTTGCTTATTTGCCATCTACCCTGGAGTTAGACAAGAAGATACATAAATGTTTTCTTCTCTGTGCATGAAGTAGGAGTAGGAAGACATGCACCGTTAGCCTAGCTTAGTGTCAGTCACTGGAAGTAGGTTCCTCCATTAGCCTAGTTCCCAACGTCTTCCTACTCCTACTGCATGCACAGAGAAGAAAAAGGTATGCATCTTCTTGTCTAACTCCAGGGTAGATGGCAAATCTAATTTCTAAGCTAATTTCCCCAAATGTTGGAGTTTTCCTTTAAGGCCTGTTTTTTACGGTGTGTTTTTGCTGGGTTTTCGCCTGGAAGGCTCTTAGAAATCTGGCACACTTTTGAACGAAGTTATACTGTGATATAGAGCAGTGGTTCTCAACTGGTCTAGCCTCGGGACCCAACATTTTCCTTAGTCATTAAGTCGCGACCCAACATTTTGAACCACTATGATTTATGGAAAAAAAAAAATTTGCAGTAATACGCAATCTTTCAAAACATGAAATAAACACAAAAAAGTGCAACAAAAGTGCAACTATTGCTAAAAACCCAATGAAATAAAAGAATAATAAATAATATATGCTTCTTAGCAGATTTCTTAGCTTAACATAACAGACCTAAATTTGGGGGAACTAATTGGATAACTGAGTTTGCAACAAAAGTGCAACTAGGGCTAAAACCCAATGAAATAAAATAATAATAAATAATATGCTTCTTAGCAGATTTCTTAGCTTATCATAACAGACCTAAGTTTGGGGGAACTAATGGTAAATGGCTGCTTTTTTATATAGCGCTTTTATCCAAAGCGCTTTACAATTTGTTACTCACATTTTACCCATTCACACACCGATGGCGGAGGCAACCATGCAAGGTGCCAACCTGCTCATCGGGAGCAATTAGGGGTTAAGTGTCTTGCTCAAGGACACATCGACACGCTGCCTGGGAGGAGCAGGAATCGAACCGGGAACCTCCGGATTGCCAGACGACTGCTCTACCTCCTGAGCCACTGTCGCCCCTAATGGGATAACTGGGGTTGCAACAAAAGTGCAACTAGGGCTAAAAACCCAATGAAATTAAATAATAATAATAAATAATTATGCTTCTTAGCAGACTTCTTAGCTTAACATAACAGACCTAAGTTTGGGGGAACTAATGGGATAACTGGGATTGCAATAAAAGTGCAACTAGGGCTAAAAACCCAATGAAATAAAATAATAATAAATAATATGCTTCTTAGCAGATTTCTTAGCTTAACATAACAGACCTACGTTTGGGGGAACTAATGGGATAACTGGGGTTGCAAAAGTGCAACTAAGGGCTAAAAACACAATGAAATAAAATAATAATAATAATAATAATAATAAATAATATATCCTTCTTAGCAGACTTCTTAGCTTAACATGCAGGGAACTAATGGGATAACTGGGGATGATGTTTGCTCCTGACAAGAGTCTCAAAGTCTGGGGTGATGGTAGACAAAGCAACTCTGAGGTCATGCTCAATGTCCAATCTGTTCCCCCGCTTTGTCTTCAGCTGGACCAGAGCTGAGAAGCCACTTTCACAAAGATAGGTAGTGAAAAAAAAAAAGATTACTTATTTTTTTACTTTTTTTTTTTTACACACATCCGCGACCCACTCAAAATGGCCCCGCGACCCACTTTTGGGTCGCGACCCACCAGTTGAGAAACACTGATATTATAGAGCACAGAGAATGAACACGTTCACAATTACGTTCATCTAGCGGAAATATAGTATGTTCAGCCCAGAATATTCATGAACGATCGTTCATTGAACGCGTTCACGTACATCACTGAACGGGGTCACACACAGGGGACACCGAGCGAGGTAGGGTTCGGCGCGTTATCCGCCACTCGATCCAGCTCATCGCAATACTTGAACCCGGGCCATAAGCTTAGGACTTAATGTCATCATAACTTTCCATAAAAGAGGACGCCGGCCTGTAATCCAATGAATTAGTGCATGTGGCTTAAGTAGTGTCTGGAACATCACACAGTCTAAAAATAGCTTTCAAATGTCTGAGGGATGGAGAGACAGGTGGCG
Organism: Notolepis coatsorum; assembly: GCF_963971535.1. Classification (NCBI taxonomy): domain Eukaryota; kingdom Metazoa; phylum Chordata; class Actinopteri; order Aulopiformes; family Paralepididae; genus Notolepis; species Notolepis coatsorum. The sequence continues at coordinate 28,510,736 of NC_140178.1, forward strand.
ATTTTGGATTATGTTTCAATGAAATGTCTCATTCTCAAAGACCCTAATGAAAAGCAACGGAATCTCACCTTTACCAAAATAATGTTATTCTACAGCACCGACCACAAAGTGTGATTTAACATCCTTTCATCAACTACACAGTAGTGCTGTCGGGGGGTTCTCTTTAGAACAAAACCACACGTCCGCTCTGTCTCTTCTCACCTGCGGGGGGATGATGTCGAAGAGGTCTCCTGCCACGGCGTACTCCTGGGCGAAGATGTAGTAGTCGTCCGTCTCGAAGGCGATGCCGAACATGTTGATGATGAAGGGACACGGGGACAGATAGAGGGAGATGCTGTACTCCCTAAGGAAGCTCTTCAGCTTGGTCGTCTTCTTCCTCAGGAACTTCAATGCCATCTTGGTACCTAAAAGAGAGAACAAAGGTGATCATTATGAGTAAAAATGTTATACTAACCCCCCCTCCTTCCTTTTAATCTTATTGAGGGGGTACTTAACGGCTGCTTAATTCTTGGCATGCAACCTAATTAAAATCTTTTATTTTTTTAACATTCTGTCTATGAATAATTAAAACCAGTGGTTGTAGCAGAATAAAATTCTGACCTTTTTTTATGCTAGGGATTTTATACTGTAAATATTCCAAATCCTCTGTTGGACTACTTCTGTTTCTACAGAGGGGCTAGCCTTGGCATCACATCAGTGCTTTGATGCCGGGCGGTTTGGCAGTAAATTGAAAGTGACTGATATGTTTAGCTGTAAACACATTCACACAGAGGCAGGGATACGATTAGAAGGGCAAAGACAAGGGCATAACAAGGCTGCTTCGTCTCGAGACTGCCGGTAAAAACCTTCATATATAATGTACAGGAAGCATGAAAATGGATGCTGTCGTGTGGAGAGAATAACAGAGGGAAGGCAATCTGTGAGGAAACACTTCAGAGCCTTTCCCTCTCCTCAGCTCCCCCCGCCCCTCACCAGCCACTAGGGTTGGGTACCGTTCACATATGATTTATGGAATTCGGTATCGGTACCCAACGGTACCTTTTTATATACTTAAAGTTAAAAAAATTATTTCAGTTGTCCAAACGTCTCAACTTCAACATTGTTTATTTAGAACATTTAGTTATTTATTGTTGTAACACACCACACAAAATAAATCGCATGATCATGTATGTTTTTTTGTATTTTATTTTTTTATTCTTTTTTAAAACAAACATATAAACAAACATGACAACACACGATAAGATATACAAGCATTAATTGTCAGGGCACATCCAATGAGATCACATTTTGGTTAGTTGTTTTATATAAGATATACCCATAATACCTGTTATCTAAAAAAAAAAACCCTACATACATATGCTCAGCTCGAACCCCCCCCTCCCGGACCCCACCTTGAGAAGTACCTCCACTATCCCTCGCACCTAACCAGACACTACCATTATAAGCTAGCTTTTATTCTCTCCACCACTTCTAACCACATTGACATTTTGGATTCATTGAGACCCAGAATTCTTGCTGTAGATATTTCATGGTAAATTACATCGAGATATGTAAGAAACCAAACTTTACGGCACATTTTTTCCGGTTGAAACCAGCGTGATGCGATCAGCTTTTTGGCTACTGTGATACCCGATAAAACCAATCTCTTTAGCTGTGGATTCACTGCAAACTCAAAAACATCATTCAACAGCAATACCGAGGGGTGTACAGGTATATTCCAAGATACGAGTTTTGATATTTGTTGGGTCACATCTTTCCAGAATGCCTTAACTGGTGAGCAGTCCCAATACATGTGCATAAATGTCCCTTCGTCCCCATTTGTACATTGGGTGCATTTGGAATCTTGTTTGAGCCCCATTCGGCACAGTCTTATAGGAGTCAAGTATGTCCTGTGAATATAGTTAAGATTGATTTGTTGATGATCCGGGTTCCTTGATGTAAGTCGGACATTTGCCCAGGCTCCTTGCCAATCAAAGTCATTTTCCAGGTCTGGTATATCCCTCCTCCAGACAGAGTCAAGTTGGAGGGTTTCATACGAGGACGTTAGTAATTGATGATAAAATTCTGAAACAAAACCTCTCGATGTCTCTCTTGAGTAGAAGAATTTGTGGTATCTGTGGTGTTCAATTGGTCTGTCTAATGGAACACCGTGAGACTTCAAACATAGCTCTAACTGTTTGTGAAAAAGCCATGTGGACTTGGTGAGATTAAATTTTTTGCGTATTTCTTTATCACTACAAAAACCCTGTTTGTTAAAAATATCCCCTAATGAGTGTATGCCTTGCTCTTCCCATATAGGGAATCTTATAGGTCGTTTTCCAATTAAGAGAGCATTGTTATTGAATAAGGGAGTATGGTTGTGCCATTCTTGTGGGTTAGGATTTTTTTTTTGTGATTCACGCCATATCCGGATCGCATGAGTAATTATGGGGCCAAATTTTCGTTCACAGTGCTTGATTGGTAGTTTAGTGTATGCTATGTCCTTCAGTCTATGTGGGGCTACTATGTTTTCTTCTATTTTCCTCCAAGATGCTAATGCTTGGGAGTCAAACCATGTTGTCAATGGACTTAATGAGTACGCCTTAAAATATAGGAAAAAATCTGGAAATGCCATGCCACCATCTGCTTTATTTCTCTGTGCGGTGGATCTTTTTATACGTGGTGGTTTGTTATTCCAAATAAATTTGTATGTGGAGGAGTGTAATCTTTTCCAGTAACCCTCTGGAGGGGGTAACGGTAGCATTGAACAGAAGAAGTTGATTTTAGGTAGTACATCCATCTTAACTATTGATATCCGTGCTTGTACTGTGTTCTTAAGTTTTGCCCATCTATCAAGGTCGTCTTTGATTTTGTTTTGGATTTTTGTGTAGTTGTGCTTCACCGTTTGTCTTATGGTAGGGAATATTTCCACTCCCAAGCATCTGAAATGTTTTACCATCGGTATCTGTCCTGGGAGGGTTGTATCTTTTTTTGCAGGGGTGTTAAGTGGAAGGAAAGCCGACTTCGGCCAATTTATCTTAAATCCCGATAAATCACCAAAGTCCTCAATCAACTTGAGCAGATGAGGCAATGTGGTGTTGGGGTTTTTCATGAACAATATTACATCGTCCGCATATAAACAAATTTTTTGTTGTGAGCCCTTGATTACGATAGGTTCTATGGATTGGGATTGTCTTATATATTGTGCTAACGGCTCTAATGATAGATTGAACAGACCGGGACTAAGAGGACAACCCTGTCTGGCAGAGCGTGATACCGGAAATATTTCAGATATGATTGTGCCTGTTATAATCATGGCCGATGGGTCTTTGTATAATACTTTAATCATATCGATGAATCCTTTTCCTAACCCCATCCTTTCTAGCACTGCCCACAGATACGACCATTCCAGCCTGTCAAAGGCCTTCATAGCATCCAGGGACAGTATCGCCTTAGGTATGGTGTCCTCTTTGTCGGCATCAAGTACGTGCAGTATACGTCTTATGTTCTCAGTGATCAGGCGGCCTCCTATGAAGCCAGTTTGGTCCGGGTGAACTAAAGACGTCATATGCTTTTGTAATCTGATGGCTAATACCTTAGAGTACAGTTTGATATCTGTTCCGAGGAGGCTTACAGGTCTATAACTACCGCACTCGTTGGGGTCTTTGTCTTTTTTAAGGAGGACTGTTATGAGTGCAATATTGTCGGTTTTATGGAAGTTCCCCTCCTTGACTGAGTATAAGATCATATTTAGTAATAAGGGGCCAATTATGTCCCAACAAGAAAGGTACATTTCTGATGGGAAACCGTCTCTTCCTGGAGCCTTACCACTTTTCATTACGGTTATGGCCATCTTGAGTTCCTCTAGTGTGATCGGTATTTCTAACTGTTTAGCGTCATCCTCTGAAAGTTTAGGGAGAATAATTTGATTAAGAAATGTGTCCATTTTGTTTTGATCGAAGGTCATTTCTGATTTATATAAATCGGAGTAGAATACTTTGAATGTATCGTTTTTAAATGTTTAAATATCAACATTATCTGGCCATCCTCTGTAAATATGATCAAACTCCTCTGACCTTGTCTGGTCTTTCCAAAGACCCAAGAGACGGGACAGTAATATATATTTGTGGAAAAGGCTCCCTCTTGTTTAGCCTATTACACTTATACTAAACATGTAAAGATACTGAAATTTGGTACCGATTGATCTAGCGTGAACTGGTACTCGGTAGTACTGATGTAATTCGGCCGGTACCCAGAGTTTGGTACCCTACCCAACCCTACCAGCCACTTTACAATCCAACAATGCAGGAACGGCGAGGGGAGAAAAATTATCAGGGCTAATCTGAGATGGGGAGAAACACTCTCTAGACTAGGGTTTCTCAACGGGGGCGTTCAGCGAGTGTTGGGGGGCCGCTGGGTGCAGAATTGTTGAAAGGGAGGGCATGAGATGCTCAAAGGGGGGTGCTATTTTTTGGGGGGGGGGGGCTTTCTGTATTTTTCACCCATCCCAATTTAGTCGTTATGCCAATTCCCTTCCTGATCGTTGCACGCATTGCCCCACTGTCGGCCTGGGGAGGGTGTAGAACTACCACATGCCTCCTCCGATACATGTGGAGTCGCCAGCCGCTTCTTTTCACCTTACAGTGAGGAGTTTCACTGGGGGAACGTAACACAGACGCAGAGGTTCACACTATTTCCCCCAGATCCCCTCCCTGCTGAACAGGCGCCCCTACCGACCAGTAGGAGTCGCAGTTTACAATGACCAGGACACATACCCCACTGGCTTCCCACCCGCTAACACTGCCACTTGTGTTAGTAGGGAAGACTGAGTGCTAGTTTATTTGCTTTATTATCGTTACACAGAAGTGCACAGAAGTTTGGTAGTGTGATAGTAAAGGGTTAACCTGCTGTCGTGTGGCAGTGAAAGGGTTAACCGGCTGTTGTGTGGAAGTGAAAGGGTTAACCTTCTGTGTATTGTCGCAGTGAAAGGGTTAACCGTTTGGTAGTGCTGCAGTGAAAGGGTTCAAATCAGGGCAACAACTTGACTGGAACCAGAGAGGAGCCTGCATGCAGGGAAAATCCAAAATCCCACTTCAGAAACAGGGAAAGTGTTTTAGCAAAGAAAAGTTAAACTTTTTGTAATCTTTTATGTATACACACTTGGTAGTAAAAAGTAAAGATTTGTAAAAAATCTATAAGTATAATAAAAAAAGATTTTATTGGGTCCCATTGTTAGAAGCCTTCATTTGACACACAACACCGAAAGACTGCGCCAAATAGATACATTAACGGCTGAGAATTTCATAGATACCCACGATAAACATGTAATTCCCATCGGGTGTGGGGGGTTGAGGGTGGCGTTATGGGTCAGATCAGATAGCGGGGGCGCTGACCCAAACAAGGTTGAGAACCACTGCTCTTGGCAGTGAGACGGAGGAGCTGGCATATTCTAATGCCGCTCTGCCTTCCTCATGTCTGCCACACTGGGTGTGTCAGCGAAGGTGAGAGAGGGAATGCTTCTCCAATACCACCGGCTCAGCACCGATCAAAGAGGCGGTGGGCGGGAGACCGACTGATCCAGAGGAAAAGGTCAGTTTGCCAAAATGCACTTTCCACTTATTCGTAATTGCATAATGTAATCCGAAAAGGCAGACAAGTTATTATATAAAAAATAAAAAAAAGAAGCAGAGTAGAATAATAGGCCAATGACTGATGAGGCCACGAACTGGCAAATAAACCCTCTAACGCTGTACCTCAGTGTCTGGACCCGCCACTTAATGACTTCATGATAATGGGCCCCAAAGTTATTCTTAGCCATCACTCCATCAGACAATTATAATCTCTTGACCCGTGTGGGAGAGTCTGTGTTTAAATATTTTTTTCTACAAAGATATATGCATGAAAAGAATAAACAATGAGGCTGTTTCTAAATGTTTGTATTGCACTGGTATGCTTTCTATGTCTGCATTTTCATGGTTCAGTCCCTCGTAGGAAAGTTATTGTCCCATCTACCCAATACAAAGACTGATGTCCACATCAAATAGTAAAATAATTTAGAGTGAGTAAACAAAAGAGAGAGGGGGTTGGGGTCCTCCATTAATCACGTTGATATTACACACATTGCCTACACAACTCCTTAATTATCATGATTTAACTGCAAATGGAACTGCCTCACTAAAACCCAATTACACGGCACTATAACTTAGAGGTCATAAATTTACTTTGAAACCTCCCCATTTATCACTGTCGATTTTAAAGGTGTACTAATTTTGGATTCAGAGAAGTGAAACACTCTAAGGTATATTTCCATAATTGAGCAAACTGTCCACAAAGGAAAATTGAAGTTAGCGACCTGAAAAGGTGCTGTTTTAGCCCTTTTTTCAAAAGCAGAACCCAGAATTTTGTTTATATATTCTGGGCTTATGCATAGTTCACAGTTCCTCAAAATGATTTAATTTAAATGTATGATTCATACAATAATTGTAAGAATTATATGAATAGTACATTATGTTTTGTAATGTAAAGAAATCCCCCTTCCCCCGAAATTGCATAGTGCACCTTTGATTTCACATAGATGTAATAAGCATTAGTTGGGGTGGTAGTGTATACCGCTGCAGTTATGCTTGTTCTCAGAGGCCTGTATAGATGGGCCAGAAGAGCAAAAGCCCATTGGTAGGGTTTTTGTACAGGGACATGGTGGGATTTTTTTGTTTGCTTTTTGCCGCTGCTATTCAAAGCTAACCTGATGCGCCAGATGTTGTAATCTTGCGCTGCATCGCAAGGTAAATTCAAAGCACTAGAAACATCCACAGTTCAACTGTGCCTTTTAGTCCTAAGTAAAAGGCTTTTTTCCTATGGCTTTGTGCTCAATAAACGAGACAATTAAAACGCTTGGAGCAGATGGTCGATGTTTTGTCTTTGCTTTTTATGTGAAGAGGTTGAATTGATCATAGAATTTTTATAAGCAATCTGGATCTTGATTTGCGCTTGATTGCTAAATAAACTGGCATAGTGAAATCGGGGAGAAAATCGGAGAAAATATTTAATAAAATAAAAGATTTTATAGCCTGACCGATATTTGGGGCCAATACCGATATTTGGGAGTAAAATAATTCCGATATCTATATTGGACCATATTCGCACACAGTTTTACCAAGGATCCCTCAAATTGGTTTGTGTACTGGAGTTGGATATAAAAGTAGATTCTTACAAAATTGGGATGAGTTTTCTTCCATAGTCCCCTCCATACTCATAGCCAAGCTCAGGGACCTGGGCTTGGGCTATGACCTCTGCCAGTGGGTCTTGGACTTCCTGACTGGCAGACCCCAGGTGGTGAGAGCAGGCAACTGCACCTCCTCATCCATCACCCTCAACATAGGGGCCCCCCAGGGCTGTGTTCTGAGTCCCCTCCTCTACTCCCTGTACACACACGACTGTGTGGCTCAGCGGAGTAGCAATACAATCGTCAAATTTGCTGACGACACAGTGGTGGTGGGCCTGATCTCTGCCAACGACGAGAGGGCCTACCTGGAAGAGGTCAAGGTCCTGGCGGGATGGTGCCAGGAAAACAGCCTCTCCCTGAACGTCAGCAAAACAAAGGAGATGATTGTGGACTTCAGGAGGTCGGGGGTCAAGGACTACAGCCCCCTCAGCATCGACGGGGCACCGGTTGAGAGAGTCAACAGCTTCAAGTACCTCGGAGCCCACATATCCGAGGACTTGACATGGACCATACACATTAACAGTGTGGTGAAGAAGGCACGACAACGCCTCTACTTCCTCAGGCGCCTAAGGAAGTTCCAAGTCAGCCAGAAGATCCTTAAGAACTTCTACTCATGTACAATAGAGAGCATCTTGACCGGCAACATCACCTCCTGGTTTGGGAATAGCACTGCAAAAGACCAAAGCAGACTACAAAGAGTGACACGTTCAGCCGAACGCACAATTGGAGGGGGGCTCCCCACCCTCCAGAACATTTACTACAAGCGTTGCAAGGGGAAGGCTAAGAGAATTATTAAGGACTCGAGCCACCCGAACAACTGCCTCTTTGAACTGCTGCCGTCAGGCAAGCGATACAGGAGTCTCAAGGCGAGCACAGAAAGACTCAGAAGTAGCTTCTATCCCCAGGCCATCAGGCTGCTAAACGAACAATGAATGAACACTACACAACAACAACCACCAAACACACATAGCACACACATCCACACGCACACACTCACTTTAAACAAACACACTGTAGCACCCACTACACACACTTTATATTTATGGATGAAGGATTGCACTACAACTCGTACACCTTACTGTAAATTGTACCTAAAATTGTACCTCATCCCATTTCTGCTTTGCACTAGATAGTACTGTACATTAGTACACTGCATAGTATTGTGTATTGTATATTATATGGTAACTCAGAACATTGTACATATGTCTATACCGAACAACTGTGACCTCATTTTCTTCTTCTAAATTCATGCTATATTATGTTATTATGTTATTTGATACTATCTTGTCTAGCACAGTCTCTGGAGCGTAACAGTAAGAAGCATTTTGTATGAAAGTATTCTGTACTTCTGTATGACAACTATTAAAGAACTTGAACTTGAACTTGAACTTGAACTTCTTTGTCATCCTCACCAGACTATACAGTATATAATATTACACCAAACAATCAAGTAGGTTTGCGAGTTTGAGCAAATATGAGCAAACCCTTAAGTTTTGCTTAAGGGGGCCCGGTGGTGTAGTGGTTAACACTGTCCTGGGTTCGATTCCCGCTTGGGGACCAGGTTGCCGGGTTGCCAGGTACCCAGGTGGGGTATCTCCTTTTCTGTGTGGAGTTTGCATGTTCTCCCCCTGTGTTTGCAAGGGTTTCCCCTCCAGAAAAAGACATAAACCCAATGGAAAAACATGCAGAACAGATCACAACACTGTTGTGTCCCTGACGAAGACGGACAGGAGCACTTGGATTGGACCCCGGGCCGCGGCCCCACGCCACAACCCATGTCTGCTCCCGGCTGCCCTTGGGGGGAAGGACGACGGGATGTGCAGAGAGGCATTACATCGGCGACCCAATACTAATAATGTGTGTGTGTGTGTGTGTGTGTTCCTGTGTCGCCCATCTTACATGTGTGTGTTGCTGCATGACAAATAAAGACTTCTTCTAAGTATATAGGGAAATCACGTGGCATTCCCGGCTGCCCAGATATGCACCAGCAAGCTCAAGACGCCGGTGTGGCCAGGTAGGGCTAACCTACCTCTGATCTTGTGGATGACCAGGTCCACTTTTCCATAGGTGCCCTTGCCCAGCTCTCTGATGACCTCATAGTACTTGTTGATGTCCAGCTTTTCCAGGTTCTGGGCGGCGATAAGCTGGAGTTCCTCCAGGATGTCGATGGAGGCGCGAGAGCCGTGGGGGGAGGAGCAGCTCATTCTTCCAGAGGGAGGAGGCCGGGGGAGACACAGGGCTGGTCTGGAGTCTGTTGTTCCTATACCGGAGAGAGAACAGAGGGAGGAGGCCCGGGGGACACAGGGCTGGTCTGGAGTCTGTTGTTCCTATACCAGAGAGAGAACAGGAGGGGCAGGAAGGAAAGTTAGAGAGACATGGCTTTGGTATCCATTCACACACGCGCACGCACACACACACACACACACACACACACACACACACACACACACACACACACACACACACACACACACACACACACACACACACACACCTACACACACACACACACACACACACACACACACACACACACACACACACACACACACACACACACACACACACACACACACACACACACACACACACACACACACACACACACACACACACACACACACACACACACACACACACACACACACACACACACACACACACACACACACACACACACACCTCTGCTGTGTTATCAGCAGCAGCATCAAGAGGAAGAGTGTGTTGTCGTGTGTCTAAGCCAAAATAGGGTCTTATGTAACGTCTGCAGCAAGAAAGACACAGATCCACTCTTTGCTCTGTGGAGCTTTCATGTGTTGAAGATCACAGGACTCTTGTTTGTTACCCAACAACAGAACCCTACTGCAGCCCGTAGGAACAACAAGACAGAAGAAACAGTGCAGTCGGCCGAATCCCTCTCCGTACTACAGATCAGTTGTTTTTCGCTCACAGCACTGTAGCTTTGTCCGGGGGGAAATAAAAAAAGAAAGAAAAGGGCACCAAAGAAAAACGTTTCTGCCTTGGAATTGTGTCACCAAAGTCTTTTGAGTTGCATAAGGCACCAGACCAACCAGTACAGATAGTGGACTGGAGTAATGTTTGGTGTTCTGGTTAATAAAGGAGCATGGGTCCGTTGAAATTAGGGCTGGGTATCGTTTGAAAATGTTTGATACCGATGCCAATACCAATACCTGGGATTCGATACCGATACCAAAATTATACTTTTTCGATACCTTACTTTGCTGAGTTATGTGCGTTGTGTGAGCCAATCGGAGGCTGTACAACGGTTTGGCATCCAACCAGAGTGCAAATGTAGCAGTAAAGTGCAATAGTAATGTAAAATGTACAGGTGATTGAACTGGGTATAAAATATATAAATAAGTACTACTGAGTAGTGCTAATCCGATGTACAGTACACAGTTGTAGTATTAATATATACAGTGATACAGGTATAAAGACACTATGGTAGTAAGTCCTACTGGCCAGCAGTGTAACTAGTAACATTATAATGAAGTGCTTCAAGAGGCTGGTCCTGGCTCACCTCAAATCTGACCTCTCACCCTTACTGGACAGTAGGGCTGTCTTAAATACTTCGAAGCTTCGTTCGATGGGCATGGGATTCGAATATGAAAATAAAATGTGATTATAAAAAAATATATATATATATATGATTTTTCTATTTTTTTTGTGCAAAATCAACTCTGCCTCTCTTTGTTAATTACAACAAGCAATGCTGTTTGTTATTTAAGATGAGATCAGACTCTGCACTGACAGATTTGTGTTCATTGTGCTGCTTTTATAAAGCCTCAAATGACGGCTTACAATAATATTTCATGAAAGCAAAGTGCTTTGTTTGTCTAAGATTTAAAAAGGTTTAAACTTTACAGCACTGACAAAGTTGACCAAAGTGCTGTACAAGTCCCACAACATAAAAACATTTAAAATAATAATAATACTTTATTATTATAATTTTTTTATCTCGAAGCTTCGAATTAAAAGCGAATCTCGGCCCCGAAGCTTCGAATTCCAAAAAAAAAAATCGAAGGTCAGCCCTACTGGACAGACACCAATTTGCCTACAGTGAGACCAGGAACACGGAGGATGCTATCTCCTCAGCACTCCATTCCGCCCTCTCCCACCTGGATGAGAGCAATAGCCATGTGAGAATGCTGTTCATCACTTCAGCTCATCATTCAATACCATCATCCCCTCCAAACTCATCTCCAAACTTGGTGACCTCATCGACATTAACCCCTCTGTCTGCAACTGGATACTTGACTTCCTAACTAACAGACCCAAGTTTGTTAGAATAGACAATCTCGCCTCCTCCACCCTCACCCTGAACACAGACACTGGTGTGCTGAGCCCCCTTCTCTACTCCCTCTTCACCCACGACTGCATTCCTATACATGGCACCAACACCATTATCAAGTTTGCTGATGACACAGTGGTTGGCCTCATCAAAAACAATGATGAGTCGGCCTACAGGGAGGAGGTCCAGCACCTGGACAACAACTTGGCCCTCAACACCAAGAAAACCAAGGCGCTCATCTTGGACATCAGGAAGACTAGTTCCGGCGTGCATGGCCCCATTCATATCAAAAGGGTGGAGGTCGAGCGTGTCTCCAGCTTCAGATTCCTGGGAGTCCACATCTCCAAGGACTTCTCTTGGCCCCTCAACACCTCGTCACTGGTCAAGAAGGCTCACCAGCATCTCTTCTTCCTGAGGAGACTGAGGAAAGTCTCCTCAGATTCTGGTGAATTTTTACCGGTGCACCATAGAAAGCATCCTCACCAACTGCATCACAGTCTGGTACGGCAACCGCACTGCCTCAGACTGGAAAGCACTGCAGAGGGTGGTGAAAACCACTCAAGCCATCACTGGTACATCACTCCCTGCAATTGAGTCTATTCATCACAAACGGTGTCTGAGAAAGGCATTGTCGCAGCATTGTCAAGGACACCTCTCACCCCAATCATGGACTATTTGCCCAACTCCCCTCCGGGAGACACTACAGGAACCTCTGCAGACACCTGCACATAACCCATATAACTCTGCATGATAGCATGTACAATAATGCTGTACATATATATATATAATGTGTTCTTACCGTATATACTATATCTATCCACATCTGTCTGTATCCGTCTGTACATACCTGCATATAATCCTTTCCAATATAATCCTGCTTAATTTCCATATATGTAGATACTATATCAGTATTCACAGGCATGCATACTATAGCTGTACATATGAACATATCCCTTACCTACTCTCACTAATTACACCGCTGGCCAGTATGACTACGACTACCATAGTGTCTTAGCTGTATCACTGTACATATTAATTCTACAACCCTGTACATACATCCGGGACATTTTGCAGGATACCCCTGGACAGTGGCAGAGCACCCCAAGACCACGAGAGGACAGTGGCAGAGCACCCCAAGACCACGAGAGGACAGCGGCATGACACTCCAGAACAGTAGGAGGAGGAGCTTCCACCCCCAGGCCATCGGGATGCTCAATGCCTCTAAGAGGCATGTTCGGCCCATGTCACCCCACTTCTTAGGGACCTGCACTGGCTCCCCATTGCTGCACGAATCCGCTTCAAGGCCCTTGACCTAGCATACCGTGCGGCAAAGGGAACTGCTCCCGCCTACCTCCGGTCAATGGTCTCTAACTACACACCCTCAAGACCCCTACGCTCTGCATCTTCTGGCCGCCTCAGACCTACTCCTATCCAAGCTCCGGGAGGGTCATCAAAGAGAAGTCGCCTATTCTCAGTCCTTGCCCCACAATGGTGGAATGAACTACCCACCCCAGTTAGGACAGCCGAAACACGTCCAATCTTTCGCCGTCGACTAAAGACTCACTTCTTCAACCATTATCTGAATTAAAAAAAAAAAAAAAAAAAAATCTAACCCTAACTAACCATACTGTCATGCACTTGTCCTAATAAACTAACCTACACTGTAGCACTCAACACTTTGATGAACATTGTTACTCAGCTGATAGAGTTGTGCTCTTCCTGATGGCTTGTCGTACAGAACTTGTAAGTCGCTTTGGATAAAAGCGTCAGCTAAATGACTAAATGTAAATGTAAATGTATGCAACACTAACCCAGCATCCGCGTCTAGTTTTTTACCAACCGGTTTCCAGTTCCGCGTTCGCGTTCTGCAATCTGATTGGCCACTGACGTTTCTGGTGCGATCTGATTGGCCACTGACGTTTCTGGTCATGTGACATGTGCGCCCAATCGCGTGACGCCTGTTTCTGCGCCCATTTCCGCCTCTAACAGCCTGCAAACTACCTAACGCCTAGTTTATCACTGGTTAAGCTTAGGCGACTCTTTCGAAGTTGGTTAAGGTTAGAGTTTGGAATCAGGGCTGGTGTTCCATCGCCCTGCTCTAAGACAAACTCTAACCTTAACCAACTTCGAAAGAGTGCCTAAGCTTAACCGGTGATAGAAACAGGCGTCACACGATTGGCGCAGATGTCACATGACCAGAAACGTCAGTGGCCAATCAGACCGCAGAACGCAAACGCGGAACTGGAAACCGGTTGGTAAAAAACTAGACGCAACCCATCCATCTACATTCATTGCACACACTCACTTTAAACACTCACCTTTAACATTCACTTCAGACACTTTAAAGACTTTTTAACACCACACCATATTTGATCTATTTATTGCAAAAATATTTGCATTACATCCCTACCTCGTTTTTGCATTTAAAAAAAAAGTTTGCATTTTGTACTTCATCGTTGGCATTTTTGTACTTCATTGTTTGCATTTTGTACTTCATTTAGTACTTTAGTTTGTACTTTAGTTGTATATTGTATAATTTGTATAGTGTTTCTTTTACTTTTTACTGTATGGAGCACAATCTCAGGGCGCTCATACAGAACCAAGCATTTCACTGTAATGTACACGTACCTTATACTGTATGTGACAAATAAAACAAAACTTGAAACTTGAACTTGAACACCCCTGCATGATCACAGAACACCCCGGGACCATGAGAGGGCAGCAGCAGGACACCCCAGTATCATATCACTCTAGGACAGTAACAGAACACTCCGCTATCCAACAGATCCATATCTGTATCCCTAGTCATGTCAAAACAAAAGATTAGTGCCCTAATGAATGCCTTTCAATGTCCAAATACGGAATGAACTATAACTCTGAAGAATATTTTACATTGTTGCATGTCAAACTAAGACATGTTTATATTTCCATTCAGTGAAAGTATTCTCATAAAAATTTGCTATTCGTGAAGCTGACCCGGGTAAGGACAGTTTTACCACATATACCACGGTGCTGGTGATAGGCCGTCCTGCATCGGTGACAGTCTAATTCTGACCTCATTTGGTTCTACTCTGTGTCGCCCGCTGGACTTCCTCCTCAGCAGATCTGTCTCTCCCGCCCCTCTGTTACGAGAGAAGACGAGCAGCGTCCTCTCTTCTGTCGCCCACGGCGTCCAACATTTCTGAATGACTTCACACTTCACACTTCACAGGCCTGATGGCACAGCACAAACGTGCCATCGCTCATTAATGAAGATACAAATGTGCTGAACAGGACAGGATGCAAGGCCCGTTCTGTACATGAAGTCCATCTGTGTGTGCCTTGGGGACGCCTACTCTCTGGTGTGTGCGCGTGCATGTGCGTGAGGTGCATGTGTGTGTGCGTGTGTGTGTGTGTGTGTGTGTGTGTGTGTGTGTGTGTGTGTGTGTGTGTGAAACTAAACTGAAATTTGTTTATTTGTTTGTTTATTGTTATTTGCACTTACAAACATACATTCTGGAATAAAATAAGTAAAAGAACTGAACTGAAATGATCATCTTTGCCTCTGCAGGTAAATTAAATAAGAACATGTATAATATCCACTCTAATATCAATACAACGGTACATGTTAACATTGTGGTAACGGTGTCATTGTGTGCATAGAGAAGAAAACCACTGAAATAATAACAACAACAGCAAAACCCCAATTAAAGAAAACGCAGTCATAATGCAGTCGTAATAATCTTGTTTACTTGTGCGGGTCTGTGTGTGCGCATGCCTGCAGTATGGGTGTGGGTGACGTGCAATGCATTAGCAAACACTGTTGCATGTGTGAGAATGTTTGACAGCTCCCAAGAGAGGAGGGAGCTGAACCAAGGGAGGCAGCTGGCTGTCCATCACTGAGCAGACGCCCCTCCGGCCACTAGGCTCCTCTCAGCATCCCACTGACAGGGTGATTAACACACACACACAAACACATACACACATACACAAACACATATACACAAACACATATACACACACACAAACACATATACACAAACACATATACACACACAAACACATATACACAAACACATATACACACACAACACGTATATACACACACACACACAAACACACATACACACACACAAACACACACAAACAAACACATACACACATACTAAGGCCATGGTTAGACTAGTGTATTCCTGGCGTTTTTTTATACGTTTTTGACGACGTTTGATGTCCCTATTACACAGAAATGCGTTTTTTTGGCGTTTTTTTGTGGATACGGCTGAAACGCAAAATTGTGTTTGCGTTTGGAGATACGCAAAAAAAACGAATCGACAACAGCGTGTAGTCAGCACGCTAGCCGTTGTTGCGAAAACGCCCATGCGCAGTAGATACCATCTGCGTGCCCTTCCGGTGACAACAGTGTGTGTGTTTGGGACATACAGTAGCTCCGTGTCCCAAATAGCTTCAGCTACCGAGTAGGGTCGAGCTGCAGCCTCGGAGCCTCGGTCCAGATTGGTACTTCCGCCCTGCCACAGGACTATTAGTCCTGTGACAGGGCTATGCGCTGATTGGCGGAAAGTACGGAAGTATCTCGAAGTACGTCTGACGTATCTCGAATTACGTCTGACGTTTCTCTACGTTAGCGAACATTAAACGTTGTATTCATAAAATAATATAAAATCAGCAGCATGGGGAGGGCCGGGGGGAGGGGAGGACGTACAGGTAGTAGAAGACATAGAGGTACAGGTCACATAATTATAGTACAGTGGAGAAGTAAAAATAGAATAAAAAGGCAGTGTAAACAATATACAATATTATTAACTCTAATAATAACACGCCTCGCGGGCTCATTATACGAGAGCCGTGGGTCTGCATTGTATAGAGCGGATCCCCCGGCCGTATTCAAGCGCTGGAGCGCTTTGCGATGGATCAAACTGTATTAATATAGTAGTAAATAATAGTAGTTGGCTAGTTGCGCGCTTCTGGCCACCTCCCGCAGTGCGCGCATACACACATACTGTCTGTAGCTATACAGTACGTGCAAAATTAATTGTCAAGAGCCAATCGCACAGGTTGCCTCATCTCATCTGGCTCTGCAAATAGATCTAGAGTCTGAATATCATATATAGCCTGCTGATGATCTCTCTCTCTCTCTCTCAAATCCATTCTGAGAACGGAATGCAGTGCCCGCATCGAACATTTTCTTTGCTGGAGCTTCCAGGAAGTGTATTGGCACATTCGTTCTGATTGGTTGAAATTGCCTTCATGTTTGCCACCTACTGCCACCTACTGCTTTGGCAGTGTACTACATCAGTGTGCTCGGGTGACAAAAACGAAAAAAAAACGAAAGTGACGTCGCGGCGATACGCATATGAAAACAATACGAAGATGATACGAAAGGTGTAACCGCCGCCTAACACCAACACATACACACACACAAACACACACAAACACATATACACATATACACACACACAAACACATATACAAACACATATACACACACAAACAAACACACACACACAAACACATGTACACACACAAAAACACACATCAATTTAGCATTTTCCATTTGTTTGTAAGGGTTAGGAGGATTATCTCAGTTTTCAGTAATGTTTCATTTGAGTTTTTTTCCACTTCATTAAAATCAGTTGTGTGAAAGAAGGTAGTAGTCGCAACATACCAACGTTTCAGTCTCATTCCTCAGGGTATTCAAAAGTGTTATTTTAGACTTCTAATGGCGATTCCTCTATTAAATATGTTGCAAGTACTGTACCTGTTTTAACTTAGAGTTCTACCAGTCTATATCTAATGAGACATCATCATTAGGATATTCAGTTCTGAACATTCTAATCTCAGAATATGTGAGTTCGTACTCCTGTGAGGGTTAATAATATTGGCATGCGCATGCATGCACAATTTCACACATTTTCTCTCTGCCTCAACTAGAGGTGGGCATGAGTAATCAATTACTCGAGTACTCGCCGTTCCAACTGAATTCGAGTGGTTCTTGAGGGGAAATATTTTTTATTTTATTTTTTTATATTATGTGGTTACCAAGTAAAATGCCTGTTTTTGCCACTGAAACAGAACTCTCGCTCTGAAAGCCCACAAGGCGTGAGTTGTTGCAGGAAGGCAACAGTGGAAGCCTGGGAGAGTTGGAGAGGAGTAACTTTGTTACCGCACAGTTTGTTGCGTTGGAATGCAGCTAGCTAAAACAGATAAAAACAGCGTTTGTTTGTGCATTTCCAAATTGTGCCAACAACATGTCGCCCACTTTGCACAGACTATAGATAGGCTACGGACATGCTGAAGTTGTGGCTAGCTAACTGTTGTGCTAACGTTTCCCATGACCTGCTGCAGACAGAGTCGAGGTAATGTAATTATTACAAAATTGTAACTGACTGTTTTGACTGACAATAAGCATTAAGCATAGCTGTACATTGTTATTGCTATCATGCTCTTTATGCGATTTGCACAACTCACTACTCGAGTACTACTTGAGTAATTCATGCTGAGATTCATTACTCATGCCCATCCCTAGTCTCAACTGCACATTACATACTCATACACACTCATGGACACAAGCACACACACATGTGTAAACACAGTCGCACACGCACATTTAGCATTTTCCTTTTTTCTTTTTTTTTATCAAATTTTTTTATTTATTTTTCAGAATCCCATGATACCAGTATTCATACTCACACACGTGCCATTTCAAAGAGCCTGGAGATGAAAGAGGACACAACCGCCACTAATTAAAAGCCTCCCCTCTGCTGTGGCTCTGAAGCAGCCCTCGGCAGCCACCAGCAACCAGCCCCACTTCCCTTCTCGGAGTAATCCACCCTCGACAGCCACCATCTCGGGGTAATCCACCCTCGACAGCCACCAGCCCCACTCCCCTTCTCGGGGTAATCCACCCTCGACAGCCACCAGCTCCACTCCCCTTCTCGGGGTAATCCACCCTCCGCCCTCGACAGCCACCAGCTCCACTCCCCTTCTCGGGGTAATCCACCCTCCGCCCTCGACAGCCCACCAGCCCCACTCCCCTTCTCGGGGTAATCCACCCTCCGCCCTCGACAGCCACCAGCCCCACTCCCCTTCTCGGGGTAATCCACCCTCCGCCCTCGACAGCCACCAGCCCCACTCCCCTTCTCGGGGTAATCCACCCTCCGCCCTCGACAGCCCACCAGCCCCACTCCCCTTCTCGGGGTAATCCACCCTCCGCCCTCGACAGCCACCAGCCCCACTCCCCTTCTCGGGGTAATCCACCCTCCGCCCTCGACAGCCACTAGCCCCACTCCCCTTCTCGGGGTAATCCACCCTCCGCCCTCGACAGCCACCAGCCCCACTCCCCTTCTCGGGGTAATCCACCCTCCGCCCTCGACAGCCACTAGCCCCACTCCCCTTCTCGGGGTAATCCACCCTCCGCCCTCGACAGCCACCAGCCCCACTCCCCTTCTCGGGGTAATCCACCCTCCGCCCTCGACAGCCACTAGCCCCACTCCCCTTCTCGGGGTAATCCACCCTCCGCCCTCGACAGCCCACCAGCTCCACTCCCCTTCTCGGGGTAATCAAACTGGTCACCTTTATGCCTAAATCAACATTCAAGCACTCTCTGATGAACATTCTCACTGATTCCTGCAACTGTTTCTCAACTCAGTAACATCCTCAACCCCCTGTCTGTCATGGTGCCCCTCTCACTGCTATATTGCTTGTTGTATACATATTTATATTGTAATAACATATATTGTATGTCGGAAATGCTTGATCCTGAATTCCTTTTCAGCCCCCCCCCCTCAAGAGGCGTTGTCTCTTGCCAGGCCACATTGTAAATAAGAATTTGTTCTTAATTGATTTGCCTGGTTAGATCAAGTTAAAATGATTTTTTTTTATAAAATAATCCACCCTCGGCCCCTTGGGGTAATCCACCCCTCAGCCCTTGGCTGCCCCGCCAGGCAGACCCGCTCCCCCTCTAAGGGTAATCGTGCTAGGGGGCTGTTCCCCAGAGAGCCTCTTGGAATGCCAAGCCATGTCTGCCCCACCGCGGTTCTCCTCAATGGACTCCGGCTCGTTTGTGTTCAAGTCACGGCCCAGGCTCTGTTTTCCACCGATCTCCCTTGGCGTCACGGACCTGCACCCCCCCCCCCCCCCCCCCCCCGGCTGCATTTCCCCCGGTCGTTACTGCCTCTTGTGCAGCACAGGGGAGAGATGGCAGCGGCGGGACCCGCGGAGGATTGATGCACGGGACACGGACGGTTCGGAGGGAGAGGGAGGGCCTTCCATTTATCTCTCTAGCGACGACAGCAAGAAGGGGTGTCAATCTTTGGGCCAAGTGACTCTAGGTAATGTGACAGCTGCCAAAAGTGCTGAGTAATTGAGTCTCCCTCCTGTTCTCCACATGTTTCACACACACACACACACACACACACACACACACACACACACACACACACACACACACACACACACACACACACACACACACACACACACACACACACACACACACACACACACATACACATACACACACACACACACACACACACACAAAAAGAAAGAAAGAAACATAGAAAGAAAACATTCCTGTGTTTCCTAATATGCTTCCTGTCAAACTCCTTTCGTACAAGATTTACACTTGATAATCTTGTACGTATGCCAAATCAAAATGACTTCAACCAGGTAAAAAGGTTGTTAAAAAAAACGTCCCCATCTCACATAAACAAAATGCTATGATATTTTAATTGTGCACGATTGTAAATAATCCACCTCCTCACTTCATCAGAATATCAAATGTCTGAGAAAAGTCAGGAGTAAAAAAGACAGGGTGTGTGGCTGGCCCTGTTCTGTGTCTACCCATGCTCTCCTTTCACAGCTCCCCCCTCTCTTATGCACATCTTTGCCATCTGAAAACACCTAACCAGGATGAACTGCCCTTAGAAAAAGAAATCCCAAGGGAGAGACAAATGGAATCGCCGTTGCGTGATTTACAGGTTGTGTCAGGAGAGTGTCCCTCGCGGTTTACAACCTGGATGATGGCGATTAGCCGGCTCATGACTAAATGAAGAGGGTGGCACCGTGATCCACTCTGCTCTTGTCCTCTGCGGGCATGTTCACACCGGGTCGTCTCTCAGCTACTTACACCTTCGAGTGCGACTCAGATCACTCATACCGTATGCATGGCTGATCCTTGTACAGCACTATAGCCTATAGTGGCTCTGAAGCATGAAAGGCGCGAGCTCGCACCCACGGAGCAAGTAACGTTATGCGCTGGACGCCTTGCCAGCTGTGGAAAGTTGTTTGGTTAATGTTACAAACGCTAGCAGCCCTGTGTGTCATCCTGACCCTGTTAATCGTAAGTTTCCCGGTTTGATTCCATCTCCTCCTGGCAGCGTGTCAAAGTGTCCTTGAGCAAGACACTTAACCCCTAATTGCTCCCGATGAGCAGGTTGGCAGCTTGAATGCTCCGCCGTGAACGTGTGAGTGAATGGGTGAATGTGAGGCACAAGTTGTTTAAGCGCTTTAGATAAAAGCACTATTATACATGCAGTCCATTTACCATTTGAAGGCCGTACCGGGCTGAGTATTTAGTGCTATAAGTCGCTAGAATCATGTACATGATCTGCGCATGCGTTCGACTAAAATGGCCCTCACAGAACATCCATGAGTGAGTGAGTGAGTGAGTGAGTGAGTGAGTGAGTGAGTGAGTGAGTGAGTGAGTGAGTGGCCACAATGGCAGTAGGAGTTTCATAAAGCAGCCGTGACGTCAGGTGGGTCATGTCATGTGAGGAGTCCCACAATGCAACACTGTAATGTGGACACCTTCTAGCCATTACCGTCCTGTCTTTGGCGACACTGACGTCAGCACTGCACCGGCGACTAACCAACTCGCAAGCTAGCAACATCATGGCGGTGTGTGGCAGTCCTCCTTACATCAGCAATTTCTTCCCGGTCGATGCATGATTTATATGCCCCCCCCCCCCCCCCCCCCCCACCTTGAAATGCTTGAATGTGTGGTCCATGCTCATTGCTCAACCTATTGAGGCACTAGGGCAGGAGACAGGAGGCTATAGAAGACATCCACATTACAGCCCCCCCGGCTGCGTTGCATATTGTGGACTCGTCACATGACCCACCTGACGTCACTAGGGATGCACCGATCCGATATTGGTATCGGTATCGGCCGCCGATATCAGTAAAATAGCTGGATCGGGTTTCGGTAAAAAAAAAAAAATCTGATTTATAATAAATAAAATAATAAATAACCATTCAGTACATTTATATCTATGTGTTAATTTGTTACATTTAGTTTCACTAAATTAGGAAAGTAATGTTTAAGTCAAGCCTGATGTTGCCTTGCACAAAAGAATGATCCCAGTCTCTCCACATAGTGACAGTGAGGCATACAGTTTATTAATTGAATGAATGAAGTTTATTTTCTGTCTTTGTTTACAACAAATCAAAAACACACTTGTGATCCTTTACAATTCTTAAAAAAATATATATTTAATATATAAAAATTGTGGATACATATTTATTTATTTTTACCTTTTTGGGAGAAAAGAAATTGGACAATCGGTATCGGATCGGTATTGGCCGATACCCAAACCCAGGTATCGGTATCGGGACTGAAAAAGTCGGATTGGTGCATCCTAGACGTCACGGCAACTTTAGGAAACTCCTGCCGGACGCATGTCTAGCCCTCAGTCCCTGCTCGCCCGGGGAACAAACAATATCCTGTGTTTGTTTCTTGCTGAACAAAATGTGTTCTCATTTCTGTGGGTATGTCTAGTGTCTAGAAAGCCAGATCCCACACAACACTGGAGAACCGGTTCAGTGGAATTGCAATTTGAGTTTTGCTGGACTAGCATGTTGTTCAATTACCTGGGCCATTGACCATCAGGGAGAGAGAGGGAGAGAGAGAGGGAGAGGGAGAGGCAGAGAGAGAGGGAGAGAGAAACAGAGAGTGAGAGAAACAGAGAGAGAGGAGAAACAGAGAGAGAGAGAGAGAGATAGAGAGAGACAGAGACAGGAGACAGAGAGAGAGACAGAGACAGAGAGAGAGAGGAGAGAGAGGAGAGAGAGAGAGAGAAGAGAGAGAGAGAGAGAGAAACAGAGAGAGAGAGAAACAGAGAGAGAGAGAGAGATAGAGAGAGACAGAGACAGAGACAGAGAGAGAGACAGAGACAGAGACAGAGACAGAAGAGAGAGAGAGAGAGGAGAGGAGGAGAGAGAGAGAGAGAGAGAGAGAGAGAGAGAGAGGAGAGAGAGAGAGACAACCAGACAACAAAGTTCCCTTTATATAACAGAGGAGGTCATTTCACTACCATTAACAGTACATTTTTAATCACTTCAATATGTGTTCAAACTAAATGTCTCATATTTCTTTCTGGAGATTTTCCACTCGCAAGACAAGCTCATCACTCAAGTGTAGACTAACCGTAAACTGCTCTTACATGGGGTCAGCAGGGTTGTTTTCTGTGGTTGTCATTAGGGATGCACCGAATGGGAAATTCTTGGCCGAAACCGATACCGAAAATAGGAAACAGTTGGCCGAAAACCGAATGCCGAAAGGCAGAAAATGATTAATATAAATATATATATAATGTTTTTTTTTTTTTTTTTCAGCTACCTGATTATGGCAAAAGACATGATTATGGCAAAACTTAACTTAAATAATATTAATAATCACTATTATGGGCCCATAAAACATTTATTCAGCACTTTTGAATGCATACATTAATTCCAGACTGACTGCTGAAAGATTGTACAATTTAAACATTTTCTCTTTGCATACAACAAAATGTGCATTAAAGTCAAGTGCATTTTCTTTTCTCTGTAGGATAACTACAACAAAGTGCATTCAGAACAAAGCCAAGGTGCTTTAAAACTGCATAAAGATCTGCATAAAGACACACACACGAGAGGGAGAATAGCTTATAGCAGACTTAATTGATGTTACTGTAGTGTTACTGAGTCATAATTCACGCGGTTCTAGCCTACATGGAAGGACTGTTGTATTTACTACACATCCCGTGACTCTTAGCCGGGGATGACGTAGCTTAAGAGAGACAGGTGAAAGGAATGGAAGCGATGTTAGCTAGGTCAACGCTAACGTTAGTTAAAAAGGTTTTTAACCACGACGAGCATATAGTAATGGCAAGGATATAAAGCATGTTAAAGACGCATTTATTGGATGCGTTTGCTCGCGGAGTTTACATAGAAACAGCGCGAGTCCCAAGAAGAGTTGTCACAGGCTGTAGAATGCAGGAAGAGCTGCCAAGCTGCTCACATTTACACGTTGCACATGCTACCGTATGTCTGTAGTCGCGTTTTGATTACGTCATCACAACAACACGTTATTTGACATTCGGTGATATATTTTCGGTGCTAAAACCCTTTCGGCCGAAAGCCGAAAGTGCCATTTTTAACCATTTTCGGACCATAATTTTCGGTGGCTGAATATTCGGTCCATCCCTAGTTGTCATGACAATTTACACAACCCTCGCATAATAGGGGCTGATATTTCTCTATTGTGAGTATATTGTGAGGTGTAAATCCCAGAGTGTGTGAACTCGAAATAGTTGGATGGAAGAGCGGCGTGAGAGAAGCACCTGGACGGCCGCCGCCATCGCAGCGACACACTGGACAAATCAAGTAAGATGCCGGACACGGACTGAGCTCGACAGGACTCTGCGGCGCCGGCGTGCTTGGCAGCCCCCTCAGGGGTCTCTCAGGGGGGGCAGCCAGGCGGCCCGGGGCAGATCCTCCTCGGGGGAGTTAGTGCCAGTCTGCTGGCTAGTGTACTGCCTCCAGCTCTGAGCCCCGGGGCCCTCCGCTCACACGCGATGTTCATGGGGGCTGTGGAGCACATCAAAGCGGGGAGGCTTTGGGCTGGCGAGGCCTCCTCCCCATCTGCGAGCACTGGGGGCTTTGTGCCTCTGCTGCACGCTCAGTGGCACATCACTGGCCCGGGCATTCCCTTCCTGCCATGCTGCCATGCCCCCACCCCCTCTGTCTGTCAGTTGTGTGTGTTCTGTGTGTGATGTATCTGTCTGTCTGTCTCTAGTACCAATCTCTCTCTCTCTCTTTCTCTCTCTCTCTCTCTCTCTCTCTCTCTCTCTCTCTCTCTCTCTCTCTCTCTCTCTCTCTCTCTTTCTCATTCTCTCCAGTAGAGGATGTAAATGGTAAATAAATGGTGATGTGGATGTGAGAGAAGACAAGAAGACCAGACACAGCGACAGAGTCATTCTCTCCTCTCTCTCTCTCTCTCTCTCTCTCTCTCTCTCTCTCTCTCTCTCCAAAGCAAAAAGCATACACCCAGCCTCACACACTATACAATAATGGCCGCATGAAGAATTCCCACGGTAGTACTGTCTGATCCTCTGTGCTTGGACGCGTTTACAGTATGTGTGGGAGGTATTCATCGCTCATGTCTGTCGAGATCCATTTCGAGAGTCACTCGAGGAGGGGAGGGGCTCAGGAGGCTCAGCTGTGAGATCAGCCGGTCTCCAGAGTCACTGTCTGAGGAGTCACAGAGCCTCTATCTCCAGAGTCACTGTCTGAGGAGTCACAGAGCCTCTATCTCCTAGTGTAGTCACAGAGCCTCTATCTCCTACTGTCTGAGGAGTCACAGAGCCTCTATCTCCCACTGTCTGAGGAGTCACAGAGCCTCTATCTCCCACTGTCTGAAGAGTCACAGAGCCTCTATCTCCCATCACTGTCTGAGGAGTCACAGAGCCTCTATCTCCAATCACTGTCTGAGGAGTCACAGAGCCTATATCTCCCATCACTGTCTGAGGAGTCAGAGCCTCTATCTCCCACTGTCTGAGGAGTCACAGAGCCTCTATCTCCCATCACTGTCTGAGGAGTCACAGAGCCTCTATCTCCCACTGGCTGAGGAGTCACAGAGCCTCTACCTCCAATCACTGTCTGAGGAGTCACAGAGCCTCTATCTCCCATCACTGTCTGAGGAGTCACAGAGCCTCTATCTCCAATCACTTTCTGAAGAGTCACAGAGCCTCTATCTCCACTGTCTGAGGAGTCACAGAGCCTCTATCTCCCACTGTCTGAGGAGTCACAGAGCCTCTATCTCCCACTGTCTGAGGAGTCACAGAGCCTCTATCTCCTAGTGTCTGAGGAGTCACAGAGCCTCTATCTCTAGTGTCTGAGAGTTAGGCCTAACAAAATTAATAGTTGGTTTCAGGTTGGTTGTCAGTTTGGCCATGGGTAGGTAGGGAATTTATTTTATTTTATTTTTTTATTTTATTCTTTCCCACGGCGACTATGGATAGGGATTTCTTTATTTAATTAAAATGTTCACAACAACATGGATGCATGTACTCTGCCAGCATGTTTAATATCCATAATACTAAATGTTTGACTAAGATTTCTATGAAACTTTATTCCAAAAAAAAAAAAAAAAAAACGGATTTTTTTTTTTTTATAATTTTTTTTAAAACCCCATAAAATATATTGGGTCGCACCTAAATCGGCAGGGTCGGTCGGCAACCTGAAACCAACTATTAATTTTGTTAGGCCTTACAGAGCCTCTATCTCCTACTGTCTGAGGAGTCACAGAGCCTCTATCTCCCACTGTCGTCAGCTTGTGACTGCAACTTGTTCCTGTTTGCGGACGACTCAGCCCTGCTGGTCTCTGACAAGAACAAGTTACAGGTTGAAAAAACCCTCAGCTCGGAACTAGGCAGAATCTGCATATGGCTCGCTGATAACAAACTATCATTACACATGGGCAAAACAGAGTCCATTCTCTTCGGTTCAAATAACAAACTCAGCAAGACCGACGGCTTCTCAGTTACAGTGGGTGACAATATTGTCACAAGGAAAGATGAAATTACCTACCTGGGTTCCATCCTAGAGGCTAATCTCTCCTGTGACAAAATGGCATCCAATGTAATAAAAAAAGTCAACCAACGAACTCGATTCTTGTACCGGATCTCCTCTCTGGTAAACAAGAACACCCTGAAGACTCTGGCAGGAGCACTCATTCAGGGGTACTACGACTATGCTTGCACCTCATGGTACCAAAGCACCTCAAAGGCGCTAAAAACAAAATTACAAACATCTCAAAACAAACTGGTCAGACTACTGCTTGACCTTACTCCTAGAACCCACCTCACCCCTGCCCACTTTGACAACCTAGGATGGCTTAGAGTAGACGACAGAGTACAACAACTTGCAATGGGCCTGGTCTACAAGATACACTACACGACCAAGGTACCCATGTACATGTCAAAATACTTCCCAAAGGTCAGTGAATACCACGATCACAACACCAGAGGGAGCTCCACAAATCATGTTAAACCCAGATTCGGCTCAAATAAGGGACTAAACACGTTTCGCAATTATGCCACATCAATGTGGAACGCCCTACCCAAAGCTGTAAAGGAATGTGGATCACTACCCACTTTCAAAACCTCTCTCAAGGGACACCTACGGGAGACTGCAATTCAACACTGGCCCCTGTAAATATCCTAACCCAACCCCCTCCAATGTACAGTCATTTACCTAGTATGGTTTTGTCAATAGTTCAATGTACAATTGTGTTTGTTTGTACAGTGTCTCCTCCCCCCCCCCCTCAATGTACAGTGTTACTTGTTTATACAGTGTGCCCCCCGCCCCCCCCCCCCCCCAACCACCTCCAATGTAAATTACCCAGTATGGTTGTCAATATCCCAATGTACCCAACCCCCCCCACCCAACCTCCTCCAATGTACAGTTTCTACGTCAAATGTATATACTCCCTTTTCTTGACTCCTTCTGTATCACAAACAGTACTGTATTTGCAAATCTGGTATGTCATAAATGTATAGATGTAGCAGTACTGACTATCTGTATGTCATGTATGTCATATATGTCTATATGAATTGAAAATGGGGGACCCTGATGGAAACAAGACAAACGTCTTTCTCAGGTCTGCATCCCCTTAACAATTGTATGTATTGAGCCGTACTGTATTGTACCCATTCTGCAATCTGTTAAATAAAGTTTTCATTCATTCATTCATTCAGTCACAGAGCCTCTATCTCCCACTGTCTGAAGAGTCACAGAGCCTCTATCTCCCATCACTGTCTGAGGAGTCACAGAGCCTCTATCTCCCACTGTCTGAGGAGTCACAGAGCCTCTATCTCCCACTGTCTGAGGAGTCACAGAGCCTCTATCTCCCACTGTCTGAGGAGTCACAGAGCCTCTATCTCCCACTGTCTGAGGAGTCACAGAGCCTCTATCTCCCATCACTGTCTGAGGAGTCACAGAGCCTCTATCTCCAATCACTGTCTGAGGAGTCACAGAGCCTCTATCTCCCATCACTGTCTGAGGAGTCACAGAGCCTCTATCTCCAATCACTGTCTGAGGAGTCACAGAGCCTCTATCTCCCACTGTCTGAAGAGTCACAGAGCCTCTATCTCCCACTGTCTGAAGAGTCACAGAGCCTCTATCTCCAATCACTGTCTGAGGAGTCACAGAGCCTCTATCTCCAATCACTGTCTGAGGAGTCACAGAGCCTCTATCTCCCACTGTCTGAGGAGTCACAGAGCCTCTATCTCCCACTGTCTGAGGAGTCACATAGCCTCTATCTCCCAGTGTCTGAGGAGTCACAGAGCCTCTATCTCCCACTGTCTGAAGAGTCACAGAGCCTCTATCTCCCACTGTCTGAGGAGTCACAGAGCCTCTATCTCCCACTGTCTGAGGAGTCACAGAGCCTCTATCTCCCATCACTGTCTGAGGAGTCACAGAGCCTCTATCTCCCACTGTCTGAGGAGTCACAGAGCCTCTATCTCCCACTGTCTGAGGAGTCACAGAGCCTCTATCTCCAATCACTGTCTGAGGAGTCACAGAGCCTCTATCTCCCACTGTCTGAGGAGTCACAGAGCCTCTATCTCCCACTGTCTGAGGAGTCACAGAGCCTCTATCTCCCACTGTCTGAGGAGTCACAGAGCCTCTATCTCCTAGTGTCTGAGGAGTCACAGAGCCTCTATCTCCCACTGTCTGAGGAGTCACAGAGCCTCTATCTCCCACTGTCTGAGGAGTCACAGAGCCTCTATCTCCCACTGTCTGAGGAGTCACAGAGCCTCTATCTCCTAGTGTCTGAGGAGTCACAGAGCCTCTATCTCCCACTGTCTGAGGAGTCACAGAGCCTCTATCTCCCACTGTCTGAGGAGTCACATAGCCTCTATCTCCCACTGTCTGAAGAGTCACAGAGCCTCTATCTCCCACTGTCTGAGGAGTCACAGAGCCTCTATCTCCAATCACTGTCTGAGGAGTCACAGAGCCTCTATCTCCCACTGTCTGAGGAGTCACAGAGCCTCTATCTCCTAGTGTCTGAGGAGTCACAGAGCCTCTATCTCCCACTGTCTGAGGAGTCACAGAGCCTCTATCTCCCACTGTCTGAGGAGTCACAGAGCCTCTATCTCCCACTGTCTGAGGAGTCACAGAGCCTCTATCTCCAATCACTGTCTGAGGAGTCACAGAGCCTCTATCTCCCACTGTCTGAGGAGTCACATAGCCTCTATCTCCCACTGGCTGAGGAGTCACAGAGCCTCTATCTCCCACTGTCTGAGGAGTCACAGAGCCTCTATCTCCCACTGGCTGAGGAGTCACAGAGCCTCTATCTCCCACTGTCTGAAGAGTCACAGAGCCTCTATCTCCCACTGTCTGAGGAGTCACAGAGCCTCTATCTCCCACTGTCTGAGGAGTCACAGAGCCTCTATCTCCCATCACTGTCTGAGGAGTCACAGAGCCTCTATCTCCCACTGTCTGAGGAGTCACAGAGCCTCTATCTCCAATCACTGTCTGAGGAGTCACAGAGCCTCTATCTCCCACTGTCTGAGGAGTCACAGAGCCTCTATCTCCCACTGGCTGAGGAGTCACAGAGCCTCTATCTCCAATCACTGCCTGAGGAGTCACAGAGCCTCTATCTCCCACTGTCTGAGGAGTCACAGAGCCTCTATCTCCAATCACTGCCTGAGGAGTCACAGAGCCTCTATCTCCAATCACTGTCTGAGGAGTCACAGAGCCTCTATCTCCCACTGTCTGAGGAGTCACAGAGCCTCTATCTCCAATCACTGTCTGAGGAGTCACAGAGCCTCTATCTCCCATCACTGTCTGAGGAGTCACAGAGCCTCTATCTCCCATCACTGTCTGAGGAGTCACAGAGCCTCTATCTCCCATCACTGTCTGAGGAGTCACAGAGCCTCTATCTCCCACTGTCTGAGGAGTCACAGAGCCTCTATCTCCCACTGTCTGAGGAGTCACAGAGCCTCTATCTCCAATCACTGTCTGAGGAGTCACAGAGCCTCTATCTCCCACTGTCTGAGGAGTCACAGAGCCTCTATCTCCAATCACTGTCTGAGGAGTCACAGAGCCTCTATCTCCAATCACTGTCTGAAGAGTCACAGAGCCTCTATCTCCCACTGTCTGAGGAGTCACAGAGCCTCTATCTCCAATCACTGTCTGAAGAGTCACAGAGCCTCTATCTCCCACTGTCTGAAGAGTCACAGAGCCTCTATCTCCCACTGTCTGAGGAGTCACAGAGCCTCTATCTCCCACTGTCTGAGGAGTCACAGAGCCTCTATCTCCCACTGTCTGAGGAGTCACAGAGCCTCTATCTCCCACTGTCTGAGGAGTCACAGAGCCTCTATCTCCAATCACTGTCTGAGGAGTCACAGAGCCTCTATCTCCAATCACTGTCTGAGGAGTCACATAGCCTCTATCTCCCACTGTCTGAGGAGTCACAGAGCCTCTATCTCCCACTGACTGAGGAGTCACAGAGCCTCTATCTCCCACTGTCTGAAGAGTCACAGAGCCTCTATCTCCCACTGTCTGAGGAGTCACAGAGCCTCTATCTCCCACTGTCTGAGGAGTCACAGAGCCTCTATCTCCCACTGTCTGAGGAGTCACAGAGCCTCTATCTCCCACTGTCTGAGGAGTCACAGAGCCTCTATCTCCCACTGTCTGAGGAGTCACAGAGCCTCTATCTCCCACTGTCTGAGGAGTCACAGAGCCTCTATCTCCCATCACTGTCTGAAGAGTCACAGAGCCTCTCTCCCACTGTCTGAGGAGTCACAGAGCCTCTATCTCCAATCACTGTCTGAGGAGTCACAGAGCCTCTATCTCCAATCACTGTCTGAGGAGTCACAGAGCCTCTATCTCCCACTGTCTGAGGAGTCACAGAGCCTCTATCTCCCACTGTCTGAGGAGTCACAGAGCCTCTATCTCCCACTGTCTGAGGAGTCACAGAGCCTCTATCTCCCACTGTCTGAAGAGTCACAGAGCCTCTACCTCCCACTGTCTGAGGAGTCACAGAGCCTCTATCTCCCACTGTCTGAGGAGTCACAGAGCCTCTATCTCCCACTGTCTGAGGAGTCACAGAGCCTCTATCTCCCACTGTCTGAAGAGTCACAGAGCCTCTATCTCCCACTGTCTGAGGAGTCACAGAGCCTTTATCTCCCACTGTCTGAGGAGTCACAGAGCCTCTATCTCCCACTGTCTGAGGAGTCACAGAGCCTCTATCTCCAATCACTGTCTGAAGAGTCACAGAGCCTCTATCTCCCACTGTCTGAAGGCATCTACATGCTACAGCAACTGCAACACAACATCGACAACGCAACAGTGTTGCAGACACTCTGCCTTTATGCTTCTGCAACATCGACGCGCAGCCTATGCAACATTGTACCCCGGATGTAGCTAGGTCCCTAGATAGATGAAACTTCCCTTCTCAACCAACCCATTGATAACAAGCAGAAAAAGAAGCATCATTTATACTTCCGGTCGGGGGGTTTCAAAATAAAA
Organism: Notolepis coatsorum; assembly: GCF_963971535.1. Taxonomy (NCBI): domain Eukaryota; kingdom Metazoa; phylum Chordata; class Actinopteri; order Aulopiformes; family Paralepididae; genus Notolepis; species Notolepis coatsorum. The sequence goes on from NC_140178.1 coordinate 28,542,043, forward strand.
GAGCGACGTCTAAAGCACCGGAAATACGTTTATTTTGTACATTATCTAACGTTAACAGGAACCTAAACTAACTTTAGGTTAGTTGTAACCTTAGTTTAGGTTCGTTTTAACGCTAGATAATGTACAAAATAAACGCATTTCCGGTACTTTAGACGTCGCTCTTTTATTTTGAAACCCCCCGACCGGAAGTATTTGTGATGCTTTTCTGCTTGTGTAACTTAGTCCGGTTCTGTGTTTGTTGGTGTCTGTAGATTGTTGGTGAACAACTAACTTTAGGTTAGTTTTAACTAGGGATGTCCGATATTATCGGCCGACCGATATTATCGGCCGATATCGGCAGTAAAATGTGATATCGGAAAATATCGGTATCGGTTTAAAAAAAGAAAAAAACAATAACAATATTTGTTATATATCCAGTGAAATTATTAGTTACCTGAAATTATTCAGTTTTTTGGGGGGGGAAACCCTGCATATATCGGTATCGGTTGATATCGGTATCGGAAATTAAGAGTTGGACAATATCGGAATATCGGTATCGGTAAAAAAGCCAATATCGAGCATCCCTAGTTTTAACGTTAGCTAGCAGCAGGGATGGACGCCTTTGTGCAAATGCAGGCAGCTACAGTCAGGCACTCGAGGTGGAAGAGCTGCTGAATTTAATCGTCAGGAGAGAGAGAGCTCGTCAAAGCCGGATATATCCCTGTGGCTGTGGTGTGGTTGTAGGCACGAAAATGCAGCTCGAACTACCTGTTATATTAAATTAATTGATTGCTGTTTAACTTGTCCGTGTCCAGTCCTTTCGGTTAGCCCCACCGTTCATTGTAAACAATGATGCATGTAATTATATTAACGTTACTGTGTTGTTGTAGCTATGTTAATAGGATAACCACCGGTTAATTCGCGATTTTCTATTGGTTTGTCATGACAAACCAATTACATAATCCAACATATGTGTAAAGAAACAACATATTCCAGTTAACGGTATATTTTTTTAATTATTCATTACGGCGAAATCAATACTTCCATTTGTATAAATTAGGTTAACTCGAGGATAGTACTCCTCCCTGCGGGACCAATATTATTCTATGACAGCCCCGCCCCCATTCGCTAACCAACCAATCACTGCTACCCAACATCAACGCAAGGTTGTTCAGATTAGATTTTGGGGAGAGTTACGCAACATCCTCACAACACACTCTACAACACCCTCTGCAACATGTTGCGTTGAAGTCGTGCTGATGTTGTGTTGCAGTTGCGTTGCAGTTGCTGTAGCATGTAGAGGCCTTGAGGAGTCACAGAGCCTCTATCTCCGACTGTCTGAGGAGTCACAGAGCCTCTATCTCCCACTGTCTGAGGAGTCACAGAGCCTCTATCTCCCACTGTCTGAAGAGTCACAGAGCCTCTATCTCCCACTGTCTGAGGAGTCACAGAGCCTCTATCTCCCACTGTCTGAAGAGTCACAGAGCCTCTATCTCCCACTGTCTGAGGAGTCACAGAGCCTCTATCTCCGACTGTCTGAGGAGTCACAGAGCCTCTATCTCCCACTGTCTGAGGAGTCACAGAGCCTCTATCTCCCACTGTCTGAAGAGTCACAGAGCCTCTATCTCCAATCACTGTCTGAAGAGTCACAGAGCCTCTATCTCCAATCACTGTCTGAGGAGTCACAGAGCCTCTATCTCCCACTGTCTGAAGAGTCACAGAGCCTCTATCTCCCACTGTCTGAAGAGTCACAGAGCCTACATCTCCCACTGTCTGAGGAGTCACAGAGCCTCTATCTCCCACTGTCTGAGGAGTCACAGAGCCTCTATCTCCCACTGTCTAAGGAGTCACAGAGCCTCTATCTCCAATCACTGTCTGAGGAGTCACAGAGCCTCTATCTCCCACTGTCTGAGGAGTCACAGAGCCTCTATCTCCCATCACTGTCTGAGGAGTCACAGAGCCTCTATCTCCCACTGTCTGAGGAGTCACAGAGCCTCTATCTCCAATCACTGTCTGAGGAGTCACAGAGCCTCTATCTCCCACTGTCTGAAGAGTCACAGAGCCTCTATCTCCCACTGTCTGAAGAGTCACAGAGCCTCGATCTCCAATCACTGTCTGAGGAGTCACAGAGCCTCTATCTCCCACTGTCTGAGGAGTCACAGAGCCTCTATCTCCAATCACTGTCTGAGGAGTCACAGAGCCTCTATCTCCCACTGTCTGAGGAGTCACAGAGCCTCTATCTCCCACTGTCTGAGGAGTCACAGAGCCTCTATCTCCCACTGTCTGAGGAGTCACAGAGCCTCTATCTCCAATCACTGTCTGAGGTGTCACAGAGCCTCTATCTCCCACTGTCTGAGGTGTCACAGAGCCTCTATCTCCAATCACTGTCTGAGGTGTCACAGAGCCTCTATCTCCCACTGTCTGAGGAGTCACAGAGCCTCTATCTCCCACTGTCTGAGGAGTCACAGAGCCTCTATCTCCCACTGTCTGAGGAGTCACAGAGCCTCTATCTCCCATCACTGCCTGAAGAGTCACAGAGCCTCTCTCTCCAATCACCCGGCCTCCACTGAATAAATCCTTAGTCAACAAAAATTCACAGGACTCTTGTGTTGACTAACCAATCATTAATCGACAAATCAGTCAAATGTTGTGGTTGATGTCGTTGTGACATTGCAAAGAAATGGAAGTATGCAGCAGGTCAACAAGCACCAAGCGATAATCTGTGTGGTGAACTGTGGCGTGTTGCCTAGCATGCATGCGTTTCAACTGACTGTCACCACTCACATGACAAATCAAGTAACCATTAGTATTGATTTTTTACACATGTGTGTGTGTGTGTGTGTGTGTGTGTGTGTGTGTGTGTGTGTGTGTGTGTGTGTGTGTGTATGCCATGGTGTGTGAGTGCGACAGCCGACAGGGACGGCTAATGAGCATCTATAAATATTGAATGGTAAAGGCACAAGTTGCATTCTGCAAGTATACAAAACAGGGGGGGGGGACAATCAGGTGATCACGTGGGGCACAGAGCACAGTTGTAGTCGACCTGACACAGACAATAGCTTCACAGCATCCCCCATTGTTCTATTATACCTAACGGTGTTGTCACATGATGCATAACACTTTATTACCACTCAGTGGCTCGTGAGAATTGAACACGCGATTTAAAAAAAAAAAAAAAAAAAAACGTGTGTAATAGAAACCCTTGCCAGGCAAAGCCCCCCATCGACCACACAATTGCACGGGTGTTAACGTAATTAGTAGCCTATAGTACATTGCACTGACTGCTTTGCAATGGAACAGTGGAGACAAGAGACACCAGCACAAAGACATGATGGGCAGGGATTTTCCATTTCAATTCATGCCAGCAGTGGCATCTGTATAGTGTGGCAGCGAATGCAAAGCCTTTTGGGAGCACTGGGTGGAAATGGCGATTATAATGTCATTGAAACGGAGGATGATGATGGTTCAGCCAAAATAATCATAAAGCATTGATTATATAGGAGCTTACCTTTCAGACTGCGCTGCATGCGAGATATGCTGCTCTCATGTCATTCGGAATACCCTTTACTCTCTTAACTAGGGAGAAAATGTCGCAGGCTCCTTTGATCTATTCTGGACTCAAACTAGACCGCCGTCTTCGCAGATTGTCGATGCTACGGTACCGCTGTACAGAACGGTCTGGAGGAGACTGGACCACTGGTGTATCTGACACACTGCCTCCCCTTGCCGTGTGTTCAGCCCTATTGTTTCTGCGCTCCACTGGCAGGCGGCGAGATCGCAAGGCCCGCCCACCGAACCCGTCGCCCAATCAGAACACAGACCGACGCAGACACACAGACCAATCAGAACACAGACCGACAAGTGAGAGGCGGGTCTATAACTCCCTCCCCCCCTCCTCTTCTCTCGAGATAAAGCTGGGAACGAGGTTACCCTCCTCTGCGCAACGAGAATAAACACAAAGCGGGCACCGTCCGCACAACACAAGATGTGCTGGAGAAAACGTGCAGCCTTCAGTGATTCAGTTTGCTGTATAATTATGCAAATGTTGAGCCAGGTGTGAGTGGATAAGTGTCAATAATATTGACTCAATATTAATTTGTATAATGGGCCATGGCATTGGCACCCTGTCGTTGGTTGGATATAATAAGGGGGGGGGGGGGGGGGGGGGGTGCCCGACTCCTGTCCACAAACAAGCAAACTGAAATGTTTAGGATTCCCAAGAAGAAGATTGACCTGTGATTCATGAATGATGTGTTGCGAAATGTAAAATGCATTGTACTGCAGTCTTGCCTGTGCTGTGCTGCTGTGGGGGATATCAGCAAGGGACAGCCTGCGCATTTGATCAATCAGTAGCTTATGTTGTTGATTGTTGTATTTGCTGTGTGTGTGTGCGTGTGCGTGTGCAGAATCGAGAGCAGTATAGGATCAGCAAACAATTTGATAACTCTCAAAGTGTCCTCACACCCGATGCTGGCCTGGTCCTCCTCACTAACAGTGTGTGTCACTCTGTATGGTTCTGATCCGTTATGGACCTGAGTCATCCTCATCCCGTGCGCAGGACCTGCGTCACTCACCACTACATTGGTATTCTGCGGGCAACGGACTTCATCTCCAGCGAGACGGGACAGACGCTGCAGGGCCGAGGCCGAGCCGGACAGACGGAGATAAACAATGCGATCAACCCTTTCACTGCCACACGACAGCCGGTTAACCCTTTCACTGTGACAATACAGAAGGTTAGCCCTTTACTGTCTATCACACAATTATGTCCAATGTAATGTCAGTGAGCCCCAGTCAGCTGACAGACGAGGGTGTGATCTTGTATCAGACTGTGTATTGATTCGTGGCTAACTATCTGGAGTTAGTATGAAGAACAAAGGTTACATAACCACGGTTCTGATGAGACCCGAGTGGATCACCCCAAAGTGGGTCTCACTCCGTGGCAGAAGGATACATTCGAGGTGAGAAAGAGCACCTGCTGGAAACAGTTTTGAGGCCGTGCGGTTACCTATATAACTTTTATTATATGTGTCCCTGCATTTGGATCACTCTAATGTGGGTAGCAATACATACCCCAATCACCTGGTAGTTGAGGTAGGACCAGCAACAGTCAGGCCACCAGACGAGAGTTGAAAAACAGATCCACAAAGAATGGATTGCACGGTGCTAATTGCACCCTTACAATTCACGATGAATTGAAAATGGGGGACCTGGCCTGATGTAAACAAGACGAAGGTCTTTCTCTGGTCTGCATCCCCTTAACAATTGTGTGTGTGTCACTGCACAGGTGATTGATTGAATGAAGATTTTATTAACAGATTGCAGAATGGGTACAATACAGTACGGCTCAATACAGACAATTGTTAAGGGGATGCAGACCAGAGAAAGACCTTCGTCTTGTTTACATCAGGGTCCCCCATTTTCAATTCATCATGAATTGTAAGTAAGGGTGCAATTAACACCATGCAATCCATTCTTTGTGGATCTAGCCCCTAGTCCTAGAGTCTAACCAGAGCCAGCTGCATCATGGCTGCAACATGGTCTCTTCACAAACAAGTACATGCAATAGCAACTAGGTATATAAGAACATTTTGAAAGATTGAAAATAGAGCTGATGACGGATCCACTTGAGGTATGGGGGCGGCGTAGAGGGGATCGCATCCTCCCGGCCATCATCACGGGACGTCCACCACTCCGGTCATCACCACGAGACAACCTCTCACAGGGAGACGGAGACAGCTGGCGTTAGATAGTTTGCGTGTTTGTGATGAGCGGACATAGCAATAGATACAAGTAGTAAGCAAGTATGTGAATAGAATAGAAGTACTTAACCAGAACAGGCATGCATGCATCCATGGTGACAATAGAATCAAAGTATAAGAGAATTGAGAAATGTAAGTAATGGATAGAACTAAGAACTACTGCAGGTGTATGTAAACAGGATGAGATACAAGACGATGGGTCAGCCATATGCCCTGGGGGGCAGGAGAAACAACTCAGAATAGGTGGAGGCAGAGCAGGTAAGGTTCAACGCTGCAGACCAGACAGAAATCAGTATGAAGCTGTTCCATGGGACCGGTGGTGCTCATGTCCAGTATGAGGTAGAAGGTCACTGGAATGTCTATATCGATAAATTCACTCAGAGACAGAGACAGGGGTTAAAATATTCTCCCATGTCTGCAGAGAAGCAGACATGGGAGCAGATAACAGATGATCTGATAACACAATGACCTGATAAAAAAAGAAAAGGCTGATCAGATCCTCAATGATCCCACCCATCCTCTCCATCTGAAACTCAAAGGGAGTAGCAGGTCAAACAGCAGAAACCTGCACCAGAAAATTAGAACAACTGGACACAGCAAATCATTGGTGCCTGCGGCAATTAGACAGATAGATAGACTGTTTTACTGTACTTTTAGATTGTACTTTGGCCAGCGGTTTCTCTTGTAAAGTTGGATTGCACATTGTATATGATGTATATTTTTATATTACTAGCATGCTCAGGATACTGTGTGCGTGTGTGTGTGTGTGTGTGTGTGTGTGTGTGTGTGTGTGTGTGTGTGTGTGTGTGTGTGTGTGTGTGTGTGTGTGTGTGTGTATATGTGTGTATATGTGTGTATATGTGTGTATATGTGTGTATATGTGTATATGTGTGTTTTTGTTTTTAGGGGCCTCCCTTGTACATTTTATATTGTATTTGTAGATTATGTGTGTGTAGGGGTGCTGGGGGTATACAAATGTATCTCTGTGTGTAAATGAGCCGTGTAGGACCACATCAATTTCCTCTTGCTGGATAATAAAGTTTACCTTGACCTGAAATAATCTAGCAAAGGTGGCAGATGAGGCCCAACTGGCTGTGCCACACTTCAGAGAGGGAAACACCCTACATATCCCTTGATGGGGCTATTCTCCTGGTAGAATGTGCCATGAACCCCAACTAACCTTACTGTCATGCACTTGTCCTAATAAACTAACCTACACTGTAACACGCAACACTCTGATGGACATTGTTACTCAGCTGATAGAGTTGTACCCTTCCTGATGACTTGTCGTACAGAACTTGTAAGTCGCTTTGGATAAAAGCGTCAACTAAATGACTAAATGTAAATGACTTCAACTGGCTCGATATGCTGAGTGCCCACTATCCAATGGGACAGCCTTTGACACACAGCTTCCAGAGCCCTCACAGGACAAAGCGAGATGGATGCCAATTCCTACCCTTCTCCTGTAGTAGAAGGAGAATAAGCAGACAAACTCCAAGGAATGTTAACATATCCCCTACGCAGAGCCTTTGGCAAGAAAGAAGCATTGGGTCTGAGTACCAGGCTCCATCTGGAAGCAATCAAGGCTAACCAAGTGTGCATGCAACTCACCAACCGTCTTGGTGGAAGTGACTGCCAGTAGAAAGGCTAGCTACTTTCATAGAGAGGTGCTTCAAAGAAGCTGACTCAAGAGCAGACAATACAATGTCCAGGTCCCAGCGTACCACCTGCCTGACTGGACGCAAACACCTGACTCTCTTCATTAACCTAGAGACCAAGGGCTGCTTCCCCACTGGACCCTCTGAACGCCGATCATGGCCCACAGAAACAGCTGCCAGATAGACTCAAAGTGGAGGCAGATAACCCATCATCCAGACGAGATTGCAAGAATTGCAATACGACCTGCACATTGCAGGATTCTGCATCTAGGCCATGCTCTGCACGCCAAGAATTGAATACTTGCCAGTGTGAGTGATATGCTAGTTAGTTAGTAGATGGAGCCCTGGCCCCATGAAGAGTATATCACCCTCTCATAGAGGCCTAGCTCTGAACATTGGCGCCACTCAATGGTCAAGGTTGAGCAATTAATCTCTTAAACATCGGACGGCGCGCACGTTTGCAGAACTTTGCTCTCGTCTGTCGGCTCCGGGCTGCGTTTTTTATTTTTTATATTTATTTTTTATTATTATCTTTTTTCCCCCTCCTTCTTTTTCCGATTTTTCGCCCATCCCACTGTTAGTCGTTATGCCAATTCCCAACCCCCTTCCTGGTTGTTGCGCACTTTCCCCTACTGTTGGTCCGAGAGGCCGGAGACTGTCACATGCTTTCCTCCGACGCATGTGCAGCCTGCCGGCAGCCAGCCTGGCCGCGCAGATTCTCACCGGGAGAGTGTAACGTGTGGAAGGTCGCACTACCTCTCTCCAGATCCTACCCTTGCTGAGCAGGCGCCCCGACCGAACTGTAGGGGTCGCTGTCCACAACGCCCAGGACCCACCCACGGCTCCCCTCCCCATAACTCAGCCAAACGAGTTGGTATAGCGATCAGCCCGAGCCAAGGCAATGCTGACTCTCTGGGAGTCGAGACCGCAGCCTCTTGCATTGGTGATGAGCACAATCTCCGCTACGCCACCTGACCGCCCATCGGGCTGCGTTTTTGCCGATCAACCAATACATTGTTGGAAATCTGAATTTGCTGCCTTTCGATCGTCACCACACTCAACCTATTGTGTGATTCCATTCTCGAGTTACAAGATGAAACATCCGGCAATTTGTCAAGCCGTTCGGACGAGTGGTCCTGAACTGAACAGTCACAGATGATGGCAAAAATGATTGACCACTGTTGTAGCCAAGGAGCGTCTGCTCCGAAAACAATCCCAGACGGGCGCTGAGAGTGGGGGAAGGTGACACAAGAAGATGAAGAAGTCCATTCTTTTGACGAGAGCCTCTGAATGAATGGGAGCGGATGGCCCTTTTGGATAATCATGCAGAATCTTTACTGGTACACACATTACAAAAACCTTTGTAAAACATAAATTTACCTTGGGACTTTTATAAACTTTGGACCTGTACTACATAAGACTTCAGGCTATGGAACCATTATGTTTTCCAGCTGCTACCTCTCAGCTGGAACTTAAAAACAGGCATCTCGCAACCAGTAAAAAGAAATGTGAGTACACAAAACCTTTACTTCAGTGTGTTCAAACCTCTGTTACTCATTAGCACTCAAAGTGGTTTGTGTTTATTGTGTAAGAAACTTCAGAATGTTACCTTTCAAAAGAGACCAGACTCATGCATGTGCTCAAGTATAAAGTATAATACATAGAAAATTACTCTGGGTATGCAATCGTCAAAAACAAAAAGAAAACTAGCCCCATTTTTGCCCGATGCTTAAGAAGTTAAGGTTCAGGGTGCCATAGGGAATGTCCTCAGAGGCAACTGCCAGGGAGTCCCTTCGAGTAGAGACGACAGAAGCCAAAACGGGACAATCAAAACCAAACTGTGCCCTGCCAACTTGGTCCTGTCAAGCACAGCAAGGATCAGGGGAACTGGAAGAAAGACATAAAGCTGGTCGTCCAGCTAGTTGTGGGCTAGGGCATCCAGACCCAGGGGTCCCGGTGGCTCCGTCACTCAGAACCAGAGGGGCAATGAGTGTTCCCTAAGTAGGCAAAGAGGTCTACTCAGGCTCTGCCAAACATGATCCAAAGCTATCCTGCTGCACAACCTGATGATGTGGCCCTGCCCTCAAGAGCATGTCCACTGTCGTGTTGTGAAGCCCAGGCATGTATGCTGCATGTAGAGATGCTAGATAACCCTGAGCCCACAGGAGCAGTCCCTCTGCTACACTGTGGAGACAGATAGATCTCAACCCCCCTTGTTGGTTGATGTAAGCCACGACTGTAGCATTGTCTGTCCTCACAAACACGTGTCTGCCCAGTAGGGATGGGAGGAAACTGAAACTTGAAGCGACTCAGGAATCAGAAGATGTCCTCCATCCTTACCTACTGTAGAGACATCCTAATTAAACATGAATTCACATGACATCCCTACGAATGTCACAGTCTGGGATGGAGTCAGCCGACTCTTCTGATTCAACACCAACCCCAACTGCTGTATGTGGAGATATGAGTGGCTAACCATGCAAGTGTGCTTCCTCCTCACAGATGGCACAAATCACCCATCTAGGTAGTTCAATATTGTCAGACCTCCAGCTGCTAGGGGCGCAAGGACTGCCACCATGCATTGCGTGAATGTCCATGGCACCAGCAAGAGCCCAAAGGGAAGGACCATGACCTTGTAACCACCCCTTCAAAGGTGAACCAGAGTGGAGGTACTTCCAACAGGTTGGATGGATGGAAAATTGGAAATATGCATCTTTTTAAATCGATTGTTTTAAACCAGTGGCCTTCTGACATAGCCTGAAGGTGGCAGGGAAAGTCACAAGGAACTTTAGCCACTACAACCAGCGATTTACCCCTCACAGATCCAGAATTGGCTTACATCAACCAACAAGGGTGGTTGAGATCTATATGTCTCCACAGTGTAGCAGAGGGACTGCTCCTGTGGGCTCAGGGTTATCTAGCATCTCAAGTAGCCACTTCCTAGCCCCGCCCCTGCTCAACACTGCAGGCAGGACAAGCTGCAAACGAGAGTAACTCCTTTCTTTCTCTCTCTCTCTCTCTCTCTCTCTCTCTCTCTCTCTCTCTCTCTCTCTCTCTCTCTCTCTCTCTCTCTCTCTCTCTCTCTCTCTCTCTATCTATCTCTCTCTCTCTCTCTCTCTCTCTCGCTCTCTCTCTCTCTCTCTCTCTCTCTCTCTCTCTCTCTCTCTCTCTCTCTCTCTCTCTCTCTGTCTCTCTCTCTCTCTCTCTCTCTCTCTCTCTCTCTCTCTCTCTCTCTCTCTCTCTCTGTTACGTCTTGGGGTATGGAACCCAATATGCAAATACAGAGTAATGATAGACAGGTCTTGTTCAAACCCATATATTTAATGATAATAGAATGGTCAAGTGTTCAGCCAGGGGTCGATACACGGGGGAGCACTCATACAGTCCAGGGGCATGCGCAGGGGGAGGAGAGTCAGACAGGCAGGGGTCGATACACGGGAACGGAGTAGTCAGCCAGGCAGGGGTCAAAGCGGGTACAGGGTATTTAGCCAGGCAGGGATCAAAACGGGTGCAGGTCCTCATACATTCCGGGAGTAGGGCACAGAGAGTTGTCAGGCAGGCAGGAGTCAGAGCACGTTTTTGTCGGGAGAGAACAGGGTGAAAAGCCAGGCAGGACTGCGGGGAAGGATGAGAACAAGGTTTAGACACGGTCGAAGCACAATGGACTAGAGAACAATACAAGAGAGAGAGCAGAATAACACAACTAACTGGGAAATACGAAGTTACGATCTGGCAGCCTCAAGAGAGAGAAACTGGCGCTGCTGTGATGGCTGCCTTTCTGATCGCTCCGACGAGACTGTGCTTTATTTTGTTAATTTTTATAGTATTAGGAGTTTTATTTGCACCAACTGTTGGTGCATTATATGTGTATGACCGTCAGTCAATCATTGACATTGGATTAAGAAAAACTTACCGTTTGGATTGCTCTCTGGATCGGATCGCTGAACAGCAGAAATGGCCCGACGAGATCCTTTGTTATGCCGGCCACGGACAAGACAAAAAGCCGCCGCGGAGACGAGGAAAGAGAGCCGGGGTCCGGAACAGACTGAGGTCCAAACGACACAGAACCACATTGCCCAGCATATTGTTGGCCAATGTGCAATCGATAGGAAACAAATTGGACGACATCAGAGCAAGGATCCAATTCCAGAGGGACATTCGGGATTGTAACGTCCTCTGTTTCACAGAAACTTGGCTGAGTCCAGATGTCCCGAACCATGCAATAGAACCGGCAGACCACTTCTTCGTTCTACGAAAAGACCGGACGGCATTAGAGTCACTAAAGAAGAAAGGAGGCGGCATCGCCTTCATGATAAACAAGGAGTGGTGCGATTTAGGCAACACAAAGGAAATGACTAACCACTGCTCCCCAGACCTGGAGTTTATCACGATAAAATGTCGACCCTTCTTCCTCCCAAGAGAGTTAACGTCCATCATCCTCATCGGAGTGTACATTCCACCACACGCGAACACTGAGGTCGCACTTTCAAAACTTCACGACGAGGTAAACAAACTCCAGGCAGCTAACGTTGACGCGGCCATTTTGGTCTTGGGGGATTTCAACAGCGCGCGTCTTAAAAAGGTGCTGCCGAATTTCTATCAGCATGTGACCTGTCCCACCAGAGGCGAGAACATATTAGACCATGTATACTCGCAATTTAAGAATGGGTACAAGTCACAGGCTCTTAGTCCATTCGGTAAAAGCGATCACGCCGCAATTTTTCTTTTGCCTAAGTACAAACAGTGTCTCAAGCGAACGCCGGTGGTCTCGCGAGAGGTTAAGCGTTGGACCGTGACGTCAGTAGAGTCACTCCAAGCAGTGCTGGGAAGCACAGAATGGAGTGTACTCCGTGATAACACAGCCAATATTAACGAATACACCGAAACGGTGATTGACTATGTCTGTACTCAGGTAGAAGTAATAATCCCCACCACCAAAATTAATATCTACCCAAACCAAAAGCCCTGGGTAGACAAATCCGTCCGTGAGGCTCTGAAAGTGCGCACATCAGCATACAACACCGGGCTGGTGACAGGCAACATGGAAGAACACAAGATGGCAAGATACAACGTCAGGAGAGCAGTAATAGAGGCAAAACGGCGTTACAGGGATAAAGTTGAACTTCAGTTTGAACAGGCTGACTCTAGAGGCATGTGGCAGGGCCTCAGAACAATGACAGACTACAAAGGAACCCCCCTCAAACTGAACAGTGACATCTCCTTAGCAAATGATCTCAACTCCTTCTATGCGAGGTTTGAGGCTGTGAATAACAACACCAGCCTACAAACCACGGCAATGGGGGGGGGGGGGGTCTGCTGATGGAGACTCAGTGTTCAGGGTAACAGAGCATGAGGTGAGACGGATCTTTAAAAAAGTGGATATCAGGAAGGCAGCAGGACCGGACGGCATCCCCGGCCGCGTCCTAAAAGTCTGTGCCGACCAACTGGCCCCGGTATTCACTGACATCTTCAACCTGTCCTTGGAACAGGCCGTCATCCCCACCTGTCTGAAGAAGTCCACCATCATCCCTGTACCCAAAAAATCTACGCCCGCTTGCCTCAACGACTACCGCCCTGTAGCCCTCACCTCCATAGCCATGAAGTGCTTTGAGAAGCTAGTGAAGGGCTACATCTGTTCCTCCCTCCCCATCAACCTGGACCCTCTGCAATTTGCATATCGCCCCAACAGGTCCACGGAGGACGCCATAGCCCATGTGCTGCACACAGCAGCATCACATCTGGACAAGAGGAAGGGGAACTATGTGAGAATGCTGTTCATCGACTACAGCTCAGCATTCAATACCATAGTCCCCTCCAAACTCATAGCCAAGCTCAGGGACCTGGGCTTGAACTATGACCTGTGCCAGTGGGTCCTGGACTTCCTGACGGGCAGACCCCAGGTGGTAAGAGCCGGCAACTGCACCTCCTCATCCATCACGCTCAACATAGGGGCCCCCCAGGGCTGTGTTCTGAGCCCCCTCCTCTACTCCCTGTACACACATGACTGCGTAGCACAGCGGAACAACAACACCATCATCAAATTTGCTGATGACACAGTAGTGGTGGGCCTGATCTCTGCCAACGACGAAAGGGCCTACCTGGAAGAGGTAGAGAACCTGTCACAGTGGTGTCAGGAGAACTGCCTCTCCCTGAACGTCAGCAAAACAAAAGAGATGATTGTGGACTTCAGGAGGTCGGGGGTCAAGGACTACAGCCCCCTCAGCATCGACGGGGCACCAGTTGAGAGAGTGAACAGTTTCAAGTACCTCGGAGCCCACATATCCGAGGACTTGACATGGACCACACACATTGACAGTGTTGTGAAGAAGGCACGACAACGCCTCTACTTCCTCAGGCGCCTAAGGAAGTTCCAAGTCAGTCAGAAGATCCTTAGGAACTTCTACTCATGTACAATAGAGAGCATCCTGACCGGCAACATCACCTCCTGGTTTGGGAATAGCACTGCACAAGACCGTAGCAGACTACAAAGAGTGACACGTTCAGCCGAACGCACAATTAGAGGGGGGCTTCCCACCCTCCAGAACATTTACAACAAGCGGTGCAAGGGGAAGGCTAAGAGGATTATTAAGGACTCGAGCCACCCGAACAACTGCCTCTTTGAACTGCTGCCGTCAGGCAAGCGATACCGGAGTCTTATGGCGAGCACAGAAAGACTCAGAAGGAGCTTCTATCCCCAGGCCATCAGGCTGCTAAACGAACAATAATCGCTAAACGAACAATAATCACTATGCAACAACCATCAAATGCACACAGCACACACACCCACACGCACACACACACTCACTCAAACAAACAACACACTGCAGCACCCACTCTCCACACTTTAGATCACACAAACACACTTACACTTTATATTTATTGATAAAGGATTTGCACTACAACTCGTACACCTACTGTGAATTGTACCTAAACTGCACCTCGTCCATTTATGCCTTGCACTATATAGTATTGTATATTAGTACACTGCACAGTATTGTATATTGTATGGTAACTACGTCTACGAACATTGTACATATGTCTAAACTGAACACTGTGACCTCTTTTTTTTTTCTTCTAATTTTTACTATGTTTTTATTTCATACTTATCTTGTCATGCACAGTCTCTGGAGCGCAACAGTAAGAAGCATTTTGTACAAAAGTATTCTGTACTTCTGTATGACAACTATTAAAGAAACTTGAAACTCATGACATCTGGGGCGGGGTTATATCCCTGACGTAATTGTCACACAGACGTCAATCAGCTGCTCCGCTGGCAGCGGCACACCTGCACTTAACGAGAGAGGGAGAGAGAGCGAGAGAGAGAGAGAGAGAGAGAGAGAGGGAGAGAGAGAGAGTAGCCAGGTACAGTAGGAACCGTGACAGTACCCCCCCCGCCCTCAACAGGCGCCACCCGGTGCATCTCCGGGGAGACGAGGATGTTGTTCATGGAAGCTGGCCACGATGGATGGGTCCAGGATCAGCCGACATGGAACCCAGCTGCGCTCTTCGGGACCGTACCCCTCCCAACACGTTCCATAGTTCCATTTACACTTAAAGAACTCCTTTCCTTTCCTCCCTCAGATACCCAAGTCTCTGAGCGGATCTCAGCTTGCCTTTCTAACATTTCCGCCTGGATGACGACCAATCATCTCAAACTGAACCTAAGCTAAATGGAGCTACTTCACCTGCCGGTCGAATCTTCCCCGCTGACCGACCTTTCGATCACAGTGGAGAATGTAGCCGTGGCTCCGACTCTGCTCACTTCGCCTCAACAACCAGAACCTGCATTCTTCCTGAGCAACGTGAGAAGGATCTGCCCCTTCCTGACAAAAGAAGCCACTCAACTCCTCCTGCAATCAACAGTCTCACTTCGACTACTGCAATGCGCTGCTAGCTGGTTTACCACCAAGCCACTTCAACTCATCCAGAACGCAGCGGCCCTCCTGATCTCCAACCTTCCAGTCAGCCCACGTCACCCCATTTATAGAGAGCTGCACTGGCTTCCCATTGCAGCACAAATCCGTTTCAAGGTCCTTGACCTGGCATGCCGTGCAGCGAGAGGAACGGCTCCCTCCTACCTCCGGTCAATGGTCTTTAACTACAGACCCTCAAGACCCCTATGCTCTGCATCTTCTGGCCTCGATCCTATTTTTTGAGGCGACAGCAGGCGACACAGCAAGGACAATGAGCAAATAACATGACTTCTACTAGTGTATCATTTGTACACCATTAATTTATCAATACATTCATTGATCAATAACCTACGTATTATTACCATGCTACTTATGTTAATTATTATTAACAGGAACAATTTAAATAAATAACGTTAGTTGGAGAACTTAAGGTTTAGTGGCCGCTTGTCATTAACTAATAAATTGACAATGCACCACGATGCACCTACTAGATGTTTTTATACTCGGGTAACAAAAGAAGTTGTGGATGTTGACAGAGTTTAATGTCCAGGCTGCAACTGATGTTTTGTAAGGTTTATTGTCCAAAGAAAATGATGGTTGAGAACAGACAGTTTGCGTCTTCCGTGAAAAAACATTCTCTCTCAGCATAACAATCCTTGTCCAATCGGTGCCTAGTGAACGTATTGTAGCGATCCGTCGTGCAGTAATGTCAGGAAGAATGAGGAGAGGTTGTATTCGTATATGGTGGTTTAATTCCAGCTCAATATGGGTTTTACATGGGTTTTACTTCCCTCGTAATGCACAACACAGCTACCTTCTAATATGCTCGCTTCACGACAACCTAACGTCCGGTCCGTCCTCCAAAATCTCCCGGTGGGAAACCACACCCCCAGCTAAACAGAGCTTATTATACTTGTGAACGGTCGGTCGGGTCTGGTGTGGGGTGCTAAGCGATTGTCGTTGAGCGGCAGACGATCGCATCGCCAGGCGACGTCGGTCGCCCGCCATGTGCATTGGACTTTACCGTCAGCTGCCAGAGTTGTACCCTTCCTGCTGACTTGTTGTACAGAAAATGCTTTGGATAAAAGTGTCCGCTACATGGCTAAATGTAAATGTAAATGTGCTGAACTTGGGAAATCTGTTTTAGCTTCTGTGCTCATGACACATGGAACATCATACAACAAACTCTAAAACTCAATATGTTGGTATCCTTTGGTCAGTTAAAAACCTTAAGTTGAGTTGTACCTTTATTACTCCCCTTGGTCAAATGCGTCCTCTAGACTGCACTTGATCCATCCTAACTATTCAGGAGCAGTGGGCAGCCACACAGTCGAGGTGCCTCTCATGTCATTCCTTTCAACCCATGACAAGAGCAAAATGGCCGCCGTGTGAATATGGTCAATATCCTGCTGAGCGGCAAAACAGACACACACATCATGTTTCAAATTTCAAGTTTGTTTATTAATTATCACAATAAAATACACGTACTTTACGGTGAAATGCTTGGTTCTGTATGAGCCCCTGAGAGTGTGCTTCATACAGTAAAAAGTAAGTACAGAGGAATATACAATATACATGTATACGATATACAGTAAACATTTGTAAACAGTGAGGTACAATGCAGAAAATTAGGTACACAACTTTGAGGTAAGGTGCAAATGCAAATGAGGTATGAATGTAGTGCAAATCTCTTTATTTTATTGTAAAAAATTTTTATTGCAGGTTGGCATAGCATACAATCACTTTCCTTTCTTTTCATATTCATTTCACATAACAATAAACATCAAGAAATATATTCCCCTGTCAAACTGTACACCAACCCTCCCTCCCTCCCCTCAGCAGCTCGTCTCGTCCCCCTCCCTCCCTCCCTCCCTCCCTCCCTCCCTCCCTCCCCAGTCTCGGGATGCAAATATCTTCTACTTTTTCATTTTCATTTTCTATCTGCCTAGAAGGTTTCCCACCATGAGTGCAGCTCCCTTCCACATCTCAACCGTCCCCCGCCTTGGCTCTATTCAGCCTTGCTGTAGAAAGCTCCAACATTATGACCTCCAGGAAGTATTCCAGCTATCTTCTTTGTGCATAGTGTATGGGGCCGGAACCCAACGTTATACTACTAATTTCTTTGCTGCCGTCAGTCCAGCTAACCATAATTTCCGCTCTTTAATTGTCAGCTCCATATTAGAGTCATCATTTAGCAATAGAATAATCGGTTCCTTGGGGATCATCTTGCCAGTGAGATTGGATAGAGTCAAGGCCACCCTCCCCCAAAATTCTCCTACTTCTGGACAGTCCCACATCATGTGCATAAATGTGCCCGGTACACTCTGAGTACATAGATGACAATTCGGGCTAGGTGCATATTTCATATGGTATCTCAACAATGGAGTATGGTAAAGTACAAATCTCTTTAATAATAGATACATATAATGTAGTGTTAAAGTGTCTAAAGTGAGTGTTAAGGTGAGTGTTTGTTTAAAAGTGAGTGTGTGCATGTGGATGTGTGTGCAATGAGTGTAGATGATGGGTTGTTACATGGAGTCATTGAGCATCCTGATGGCCTGGGGATAGAACTGAAGCTCCTTCTGAGTCTCTCTGTACTGGCCATGAGACTCCGGTAGCGCTTGCCTGACCGCAGCAGTTCAAAGAGGCAGTTGTTTGGGTGGACAAGTGGGTAAAACATATTCACATATTATGCCTTGATTTCCAAAACACTTTGGAGATCTCCACTACTGGTGTGCCAGGAGGCAGTTGGGGGTGGGGGGGCGGGGGAGGGGGGTGGACATGGTATTCCTGATGGAGGTTGTGGAGGAGTTAATTTGTTGGCAGTTGATACTGAGTATCATAGCTGTGTGTTTGACTGCATTGTTTGATCAAATCCCCTTTGGGTGAGAATAATGAGGATGAGGTCCCAGGGTTCAGGAAGGAACACCTGCAGTGTTGGTTCAGACACCAGCTAAGCCTGCTGCTCTCTCTCCAACACAAAGACACACACAGACACACACACAGACACACACACACACACACACACACACAGACACACACACACACACACAGACACACACACACACACACACACACACACACACACACACACACACACACACACACACACACACACACACACACACACACACACACACACACACACACACACACACACACACACACACACACACACACACACACACACACACACACACACACACACACACACACACACACACACACACACACACACTCACACCATGCAAAAGCATACAAAACATTTTGAACCCACAAGCTTATTGTTTGGGCATAACAATAGTGCCACATTACCGCTCCCATGTCACGTACCGCTAACTCTGGACATGTGCATATGGGCAACAAGGTGTGAGATGAGGGTATGTATGCCCTCTCAGTTATATTTGCCCTACAATAAATAGTTACAATATATAATCTAATAATCCAATAATCTAAATATAATCTAATATATAATCTAAACAAAACTAAATGCCAAAATGCTAAATATATGCAATATATAATCTAATAATCCAATAATCTAAATCTAATCTAATATATAATCTAAAAATGCTAAAATGCTAAATGCTAAATATGATCTGAGTATACAGAGAAGAGAATTGTGAAATTAAGTAGTAAATAGAACTAAGAACTACTGCAAGCGTTGGTACAGGATGAGATACATTCTTCAATCAAGGTTACTCCCGCATTGTCCCAGAATGCTGTGCAGCCTTCTGAATCCCCCCCCCCCCCCCCCCAGGCTGACATCCAGCGGTCTAATCACCACTCCTCTCACCACTGCCTCAACAACAGGGCCCGGGGGTCTTGCTGGTGTCTCTGTCGTTTATTTATTCTCTCCAGATAACCAGCTTAATTTCCTATATGTGCCGATGACAATCTTTGCATTTTGTTTTCCCGCCGGTACAGGGGGGAGAGATTAGAGCGAGATTAATGCGGTTATGTAATTAGGCTATAGTAAACATGGTGTTGGCAGTCAGAGCCTGGCCCAGAGAGCCGGCTGTCTGTGTGCCAGTGACGTGTCCTGACAGAGAGCCATCTCTCCATGAGGCTTCACGACCTGACAACGTGCCGCCGCCGGAATGCAACAGTGGTTGGAACATCCAGTCTGAAGCAGAGAGCCTACAATCAGCCCAGATCTGACCCCCGCCACCTGTTCCAGACCGCTAGCAATTAACAACAACCGCCGGCAGCTGGACTGGTTACAACCCCACCCCTCCCACCCTTCCACTCACCCATCCCATGTTTACAATGACCTTTAACAGGTCCAAAAACAACACTGTGCGGGGTGGCGCTGGGGTACAATGTGTTTTAGTAGACGTGCTCCAACTGTATTATGGGAACACAGGAAACTCGATTATCAAACGAACCTAATGAGCGTTCTTGTGATATTCTTGTGAGAGCGCTCTCCCTCCTAAAGGCCCAACAGCGTCCCGGGGAACAAATCAGCCGCTATTAATACCGCAGCTCCCTTCCGCCCCGCGGTGTGTCCGACCACCAGACACAGATTTAGGGGACGAACGGTGAGGAGGAGAAGCGAGAGGGATATCTGTGATTGTGAACATCTGCCAATAAGGGCAGACGGCGCGGTTTAAAGAGGAGAGTGAGCAGCCGTGCCCCACGGAGAGGCCAGAGCGCCTGGGAGCGGACAGGAGCCACGGCACGTGCAGCGGAGGCTGCGCCACACGGACACGTGCACAGCGGATTTCAACCCGACAACAATCCCTGTTGCCTTGGTCCTGTGTCTCTGAATGCATCCTTGACAAGAGTAAATATCCATCTCCACATTGTTGTGTCTATTTTTTCTTATTTGGCCTGTCTGGTTTAGTTCAGTGTGTGTGTGTGTGTGTGTGTGTGTGTGTGTGTGTGTGTGTGTGTGTGTGTGTGTGTGTGTGTGTGTGTGTCTCATCATTCAAGGTGCTGCAGTCCCCTCGCTGCTCAGACTTTCATCAGGGATGTGTTCAGTCATCACACTGTAAAAAAAAATATATATATATTATATATATAATTAAATGTAATAATTTTCTTTTTAAAACATGCTGATTTTATGAGTGAGGATTAAACACCCAAATGAGTATTCAATTCTAGTTCAGACCGTCTAGCGGTGCTAGAATATAAACTTAATTTGTGTGATATTGAGCTCACACAAACATTTTACGGTCTCATAAAGTCAGAGCCATTGTCTATGGAGCAGTTGATTGGAGGGTTCGCTAGCTTTTCCTAGCTTTAGAGAGGGTGGTATGTATTCACAAATACTGACTGAACTGTCCTGGGAAACAGGAAGAACAGTATGTGAATTCTTAAAATAAGTGCCATTCCCGGGGATTCCCCGGCCTTTGATTAGTTTTCTAAAAACAACTCAAAGCATTCACTGAATTGAATGAGTTCAACAGTTCATGTTGAAATTATATAAGATGGTAGGCCCATAGGCTATTAAGGGGCTTGGCTGATCTGTTTGAAACAAAGTTCAATGCTGAGGATAAACACCCAAATGAGGATTCAATTCTAGTTCAAACCGTCTAGCGGTGCTAGAATATAAGCTTAATTTGTTAAATTTTACGGTCTCATAAAGTCAGAGCCATTGTCTATGGAGCAGCCCCGGTTTATACATCCGAGTGACATCACTGATTGGAGGGTTCGCTAGCTTTTCCTACTGTAGGTTTAGAGAGGGTGGTATGTCATCATCATCATCATCATCATCATCATCTTCGTTTTATGTCCTTTTTTCCCACTACAGTGAGGTTGGACGGGGCGATGACTCCACGCCACTGGGCGCGGTTTTGTGCCATGTCTTCAGATCCCTCATATTATTTTCCACACATCCCCATCCACGTCTGCTTCGGTCTCCTTCTCGGCCGCCGCCCATCCACAATCATCTCCTCCACCCCTCTCAACATCCCCCCTCCTCCGATCTTCTCACATGTCCAAACCACCTGAGACGTCCATATCTCACCTAGAAATCAATTTCCCTGACACCACAGATCTCATCCACCTCGGCACTGGTCCTCCCGCCCTGCCATCTGACTCCCGTCACATACCTCAACATTTTCTGATGGCAGCTCCTTAACACCACCATCACCCTTTTTGACATTGCCCACGTTTCTGGCAGGGCCTCAGAACGATGACAGATTACAAAGGCACCTCCCTCAAGCTGAACAGTGACATCTCCTTGGCAAATTATCTCAATACCTTCTATGCGAGGTTTGAGGCTGTGAATAACAACATCAGCCTACAAACCACTGCAATGGAGGGGGGGCACTGCTGATGGAGACTCAGTGTTCAGGATAACAGAACATGAGGTGAGGAGGACCTTTAAGAAAGTGAATATCAGGAAGGCAGCAGGACCGGACGGTATCCCCGGCCGCGTCCTAAAAGTCTGTGCCGACCAACTGGCCCCGGTATTCACTGACATATTTAACCTGTCCTTAGAACAGGCTGTCATCCCCACCTGTCTGAAGAAGTCCACCATTATCCCTGTACCCAAAAAATCTACGCCCGCTTGCCTTAACGACTACCGCCCATAGCCATGAAGTGCTTTGAGAAGCTTGTGAAGGGCTACATCTGTTCCTCCCTCCCCATCAACCTGGACCCCCTGCAATTTGCATATCGCCCCAACAGGTCAAGTCAAGTCAAGTCAAGTCAGTTTTATTTATATAGCACATTTCCAGGCAGCGGCAGCTGACACCAAAGTGCTTCACAAGCAAGTTGATAAAAACAAAATAATGTGATGCAAGGTATAAGATTAAAAACATAGCAAAGCAATGAAAGCAACAAAAACAAAACAATATGGTGCAAGATATAAGATTAAAAACATAATAAAGCAATGAAAGCTATAAAAACTGGTAGGACACAGTAAAACAAAGAGGATAGAAGGGCCAGGGGTCTAGTGGTGATTAAGTAGGGGGGAAGGCCAAGGAGAACAGGTAGGTTTTCAAGAGTGATTTAAAAGCCTGCACGGTCTGGGCGGTCCGTACGCTGAGGGGGAGGCTGTTCCACAATCTAGGCGCTGCGGTGGAGAAAGCTCTGTCTCCCCTAGTCTTGAACCTGGTTCTGGGTACCACCAATACAGCTGGTCAGCTGATCTGAGGGATCGGTGGGGGGTGTGGCGGTGCAAGAGCTCGGACAGATAGGGAGGAGCCATGCCATTTAATGATTTAAAAACATTTAGGGCTAATTTAAAATCGATCCTAAAGCTAACAGGCAGCCAGTGGAGCGAGGCCAAAACTGGGCTGATGTGTTCGTGTTTTCTTGTTTTGGTGAGGAGGCGCGCGGCTGCGTTCTGCACCAGTTGTAGGCGGCGGAGGAGGGATTTGTCGATGCCCCTGTACAGAGCATTGCAGTAGTCGAGGCGAGTGGTGACAAAGGCATGTATCACCGTCTCTAGGTTACTTTGGGAGAGGTATGCCTTTGTCTTCGCCAGGAGTCTAAGGTGGTAAAAGCTGTTTTTAACTACAGCGCTGACCTGTTTGTCGAATTTAAAATTGCTGTCGAAGGTGACCCCGAGGTTCCTGACAGAGGTGGAGAGGTTTGGACCCAGGGGACCAAGTGCGTCAATGTGGGGGGCCACGGAGGACGCCATAGCCCATGTGCTGCACACAGCAGCATCACACCTGGACAAGAGGCAGGGGAACTATGTGAGAATGCTGTTCATCGACTACAGCTCAGCATTCAATACCATAGTCCTCTCCAAACGCATAGCCAAGCTCAGGGACCTGGGCTTGAACTATGACCTCTGCCAGTGGGTCTTGGACTTCCTGACGGGTAGACCCCAGGTGGTGAGAGCAGGCAACTGCACCTCCTCATCCATCACCCTCAACATAGGGGCCCCCCAGGGCTGTATTCTGAGTCCCCTCCTCTACTCGCTGTACACACACGACTGTGTGGCACAGCGGAACAACAACACAATCATCAAATTTGCTGACGACACAGTAGTGGTGGGCCTGATCTCTGCAAACGATGAGAGGGCCTACCTGGAAGAGGTAGAGAATCTGGCACGGTGGTGTCAGGAGAACTGCCTCTCCCTGAACGTCAGCAAAACAAAAGAGATGATTGTGGACTTTAGGAGGTCGGGGGTCAAGGACTACAGCCCCCTCAGCATCGACGGGGCACCGGTCGAGAGAGTGAACAGTTTTAAGTACCTCGGAGTCCACATATCCGAGGACTTGACATGGACCACACACATTGACAGTGTAGTCAAGAAGGCACGGCAACGCCTCTACTTCCTTAGGTGCCTAAGGAAGTTCAAAGTGAGTCAGAAGATCCTTAAGAACTTCTACTCATGCACAATAGAGAGCATCCTGACTGGCAATGTCACCTCCTGGTTTGGGAATAGCACCGCACAAGACCGTAGCAGACTACAGAGAGTGGCCTGTTCAGCCGAACGTACAATTGGAGGTGGGCTTCCCACTCTCCAAGACATTTACAACAAGCGTTGCAGGGGTAAGGCTAAGAGAATAATCAAAGACTCTAGCCACCCAAACAACTGCCTCTTTGAACTGCTGCGGTCAGCCAAGCAATACCTGAGTCTCATGGCAAGCACAGAGAGACTCAGAAGGAGCTTCTATCCCCAGGCCATCAGGATGCTCAACGACAATAACACTATGTAACAAACCATCAAATACACTCACAGCACACACATCCACACGTACACACTCACTTTAAATAAACAACTCACTGTAGCACCCACTTTACCCACTTAGACACTTTAACATACTTTATATTTATTGGTAAAGAGATTTGCACTACAACTCATACCTCATTGCACCTTACCCTAAGTTGTACCTCATCCCATTTCTGCATTGTTACTAATTTTTTTTCCTACTCTGTATTGTATATTGTATATATGTATATTGAACACTTTTGTTTACACTTGTTTACGTTCTTTTGACTTTCTAGTTTATACTTATCTAGTTTTATTTTTTATCTAGCACACTCTCAGGAACAGAACAAAAAAAAGCATTTCATATAAAAGTATTCTGTATTTTTGTATGACAACTAATAAAGAAACTTGAAACTTGAAACTACAGGAGAAATGATCTCACACATGCTTCATATATCCCTCCTCTGATATTTACCTCTATGTTTCGATTCACCAGTAGCCTACTAATTTCCCGCCACTTCCTCCACGCCGCCGCCACTCTCGCCCTCACCGTCCTTTCCACTCCCGCCTCACAGTCCATCACATCTCCCAGATAGCGAAACTGCTTCACCTCCTCCAGCACCTCCCCAACCACCACTAGACCACCATCTCCAACCATCTTCTCCTCTTCCCTCTCACACGTGGGGCATCTAAAATCCCTCACTCCCCTCAGATTTTCCAAACCTGAACATCTTTGGTGACACCATTTGTCACATTCTCTACACCGCACAGAGTTTACTCCCACTCCTCTTCCACAGACTCCACATGGGTATCTTCCTGATTGAATTATCTCTCCTTCACTCCCTGTTATCATCACCTTTGTCTTGTCGATATTCATCTTCATTCCCCTCTTCTTCATTCCATCCCTCCACTCAACAAACATTCTCTTCACTTCCTCCTCCGAATCTGCCGCACTAGATCATCAGCATAAAGCAGCTCCCACGGTCCTTCTCGCTGTGAATCTCTTGTTGCTTCCTCCATTATAGTAATGAAGAGCAGTGGGCTAAGAGCCGAACCCTGGTGCACACCTACTCCAATGCCAAAGTCCTCCGATGTTCCAGCTACTATATTGACTCTCGAAGTGGCTCCCACGTACAGGGACATTACAGCTCTCACAAGTCTCTCTGCTATCTCCTGCCTCCTAAGCGCCCATTCTATAGCACTCTTGGTATTTTGTCAAATGCCTTTTCCAGGTCTACAAAAACGTGATATAATAAATTGTTCTTCTCTCTATACTTTTCCTGCATCTGCATCAATAAAAAAATTGCATCGTCGTTGATCTTCCTGGGCAGAATCCACACTGTCTCCTGTCCACACTTATCAATCTCCTCAGCCTTTCCTCCAAAACCCTCTCAAAAACCTTCATTCCATGTTCCAGCAGTCTAGCTCCTCTGTACTTTCCGCACTCAAGTGCATCTCCTTTCCCTTTATAAATTGTTATTGTCGTGCTCTTTTTCCATTCCTCCGGGATCTCTCCTTCATCCAAGATGTTTCCAAACACTCTCACCATCTCTTCTGTGATACCCGCTGCCTTCATCATGTCGCTTGTTACTCCTGTTGGACCTGGCGCTCTTCCGTTCTTCATCCCTTTTAATGCTTTCTCCACTTCCGCCACTGTGATGTTTTCAATTGGTCCCTCCACTTTTTTTTTTTTTTTTTACCATTTCTATATCATGATAATGTTCTCCATTTAATAGTTTTTCAAAAAAAAATCTCCACTCCATTATTTCTTCTTCCTGCACCTTGATCACTCCTCTTTCATCTTTTACATACTTTGCTCCATTTATGTCTGTTGACAAATACTGACTGAACTGTCCTGGGGCACAGAAGAACAGTATGTGAATTCTTAAAATAAGTGCCATTCCTGGGGATTCCCCTGCCTTTGATTAGTTTTCTAAAAACAACTCAAAACATTCACTGAATTGAATGAGTTCAGCAGTTCATGTTGAAATTATGTAAGATAATAATCATAATAATAATAATAAAGTTTATTTGTATAGCACCTTTCATACAGAAACTGCAGCTCAAAGTGCTTCACAACAGAAAAAAAGACAATGAAAATGAGCACATAAAGTGCAGACATATAAAATCACAGTTTTTCATATTAGGATCTAACATCCCAACAGGCCACCTTGTTCATGGTTTGATTCAGTTTTTAAATAGACAATAATAAAAAGAGTAAGATAAAATAGACAGAGTAAAATAGTGCAATAGTGCTGTGCAGTGCAATAAAATAGTAGAATGGAATATATTAAAAAATAAAATAAAATAAAATAAACAAATAAATAAAAAATGTTACAGTGCAATAAAATAGTTCTGGATTACTGTTCAACAGTTCAAAGTCGTCTTTACCTTCTCTGTTTGGTATCCACAGTTTAGAACTTGACAGTCTTCCTTCCTGTTTGATACCCACTTTGACCCTTCGAACCTCCCACTCAGGGCAAACCTCCCTCTCAGGGCGCAGTTCCCTCTCTCAGGGTGCAGTTCTAGGCCTGGGTCCTACACAGTTTTGAAGCCTGACAGTCTCTTGTTTGATACCCACACAGTTTAATACCAGACAGTTTTGAACCTGTAATAAAAAGTAATAGACAGAGTAAAATAATACAGTGCAATAAAATAGTAGAATAGAATAGATAGTAACATTATGCAATAGAATGGACAGAGTAAAATAGTGCTACAGTACAATCAACAGCGGAGTGTATTAGAAGGCTATGGTGAAGAGGTACGTTTTTAGCGTATTTTTTTAAAATATTAAGAGATCTAGCTTCCCTAATGTTCATAATGTGTTCCATAATTTTGGTGCATAGTTTGCAAAGGCTGCATCCCTGATTTTCCTTAGACTGTGGCTTGGAACCTTCAATAGACCAGTAGTAGATGATCGCAATGTTCTAGGAGGCACATAGTTGACTAGAGAATTTGCAATGTAGCTTGGTCCTGTTCCATTTAATGCTTTGTATATAAGGAGGAGGACCTTGAAATCAATTCTAAAGATGGTAGGCCCATAGGCTATTAAGGGGCTTGGCTGATCTGTTTGAAACAAAGTTCAATGCCGCTTCATTTCATGTCCAATGGGCTTAAGCAGGATGTAAACAACGCTGGATTGTATTTGGAGAAAACAATAAGTTCAAGTTAAAGTTTAGTTTTATTTGTCACATATAAGGTACATATAGATTACAGTGAAATGCTTGGTTCTGTATGAGCCTCCTGAGATTGTGCTTCGTAGAAAAGATAATAAAGACCAAACACTATACAAAATATACAATATACAAAACTAAAGTACAACATGCAACAAATGCAAAAATGAAGTAGAGATGTAGTGCAAATCTTTTAGTAATAAATAGATAAAATATGGTGTAGTTTCTTTAATAGTTGTCATACAGAAGTACAGAATACTTTTATACAAAATGCTTCTTACTGTTACGCTCCAGAGACTGTGCTAGACAAGATAGTATGAAATAAAATAGTATAGCATGTAAAATAGAAGTACAAAAGGTCACAGTGTTCAGTATAGACATATGTACAATGTTCGATGCAGAATAGAAGTAACTGAGTTACCATACAATATACAATATTCTATGCAATGTACTAATATACAATACTATATAGTGCAGAGCAGAAATGGGATGAGGTACAATTTAGGTACAATTTACAGTAAGGTGTACGAGTTGTAGTGCAAATCCTTTACCAATAAATATAAAGTGTAAAGTGTGTTTAGGTGATCTAAAGTGTGTAGAGTGGGTGCTTCAGTGTGTTGTTTGTTTAAGTGAGTGTTAAAAAGTGTTTAAAGTGTCTAAGTGAATGTTAAAGCTGAATGTATAATGCTGTCAGTAATATCAGGCATATAGGATTGTATGCTGTGTTGCCGCAGTAGTGTTCAGTGCATAGCACAGTCCAGCTCTCCCCAGTCCATTCCTCAGCTAAAGCAGGAGATCTGTATCTGCCACGTGCGGACGACCTTCAGAAGATGAGAAACCTACTTCCCTGCTGTGAGCGGAGATATGGACTTAGACCCACCTTGGATGTTGACTCCTCTCTTTTCGATTGGACACGGAAGAGACACGCGCCTGGCTTGGTTAGTCCTCTCCCACCATCATAATCCAAACACAACAACTCTATAACGTGTGTGTAGCCTTTGGTACAGAACGTTCCCTTCTGATGTGGGTAGACAAGGCAGACTGTGTTTTGTATCGATTAATTCCCTGTGCCCGAACAAGGACCCATTTTAATCATATTCAGCAGCCAACTTTTCACACTTTAAGTTTCTTGAGTCTGGCTTGAAATTTGCAGGTACAAAAAATAACAACTGTTTCCATCAATAAAATGAAATTGAGTTTGGATAGAGGTGATGCTCAAGGATCCTTTATTCATAGGGTGACACACAATGATGACATCATTCACTATCCAGGAGAAACTCTTGTGCACTTGAGACAGAGTGCCTCTCTAGAAGCTCTTTATTGGGTTGGATATGAATCCAAGCAAACGCTTTCACTGTATATTAATGTCATTGTTTCAGTGAACCTGTCATAAAAATGTTGTTTTAAATCATCACTCTGACATCGAGGAACACAGTGGTCCATCCTTAAAAATGTTGTATAGACCTGTTTACAAACATACCGTGTTCGAGCCAATCAGCAATACCAACTGAGTTGTTTCAAATGAAAATGGCTGGATGTAATTTTGCCAAAGCAGAATGGTGTGAGTCTTTCACCTTTTACATATAGCTTTAGAATGGATTGATTGTTTAGATCACTAACTTGGCTAACAAATGCAAATATAATGTAGTCTGCCCCCTCACAAAAAGTCCCAGACGATACTTTCAATTGGTAGAAACAACCACTCAAATTGTAGCCAATCCCTGTGCGCACATGTGACTGATTGTATGTTACTCCTTCTGCATTGTGTTAAATGTCGATGCCCTGAGGGAGTTTCAAACCCGGATCGGCCACACCACGGGTGACAGAATAGGCTATACCAAGAGGTGAATTCACTTCTTGGTAACGTGTCTATGTGTCTTTTAACTCAATCAGCGCCAACCACGTAATATTACGTGTTTGCTCGCCAACGCTTGAGCACCAAACACGTAATAATACGTTTTTAGATCCTTTGATATTTTTCATCTGATCCCCGTTCTAAATCATCATCCGGATCATTCTAGCCGTCCCTGGCCCATTTGCCCATGTTGGAATTGCAATGCCGATCGAATCTCACCAGGTGGCAGTATCATCTGTGTCTGAACTGGAATGACTTGGTGTTGATACACGTTTTTCTTTATTTTTTTTTTGCTAAGGGCTCCTCCTCCTGCTTGAACAGATATTCACAACGATCGCCTCAAAATTCCATTGCCGGAGAGTATTTTCCATCGAAACGTGTATACATATACACGGGTAATCACAATGGCGATGCGATCACTTGGAATTATTCTTTTTGGAATACGTTCTGGCTAAGGTAAGGTATATTCTATGTCTATTTTACCGAATCTGAAACATGTTTTTCTAACGATCACAGTTTTGTGTTTTACCGGATGTAAAACATGATCGACAAACATGTGAGTTTTGTGAAGGTACATGTGTACATGGTATATACCTTTGATTTGGGAGTATTTGGGGTTTCAGGGGATCAACCAGAATGGTTTGGGCTTATTGCATATAACGCGCTTTATCTCGCATTCTATGGAAAAAGACTGGATTATTTTGGAAATGCGCGATGTTTAGCGTGTAATAAACTACAAACTACAGTGTGTAGAAATGAACTGATTAAGATAAGATAAGATAAGATAAGATATTCCTTTATTGATCCCCTTGGGGAAATTCAGGCATCATAGCAGCATGGGGGGGAGGGGGGAGGGGTACAGGTAGTAAAACAACACAGTATACAGGTAGTAAAAGACAACACAGGCAGTGTAAACAATTTGATCAATATGGTCAATATAATTTACTATCTGACTAGCTGAGGAATATTCACATTATTCACAGTGTCACATAAGGTGCAGTATGCATGAGGTAGTGTTATAATTTACTATCTACTGAGTATGCATTAATCAAAGTACCAGGGTAGTCTACTTTGTCCCCCTTGGGTTCCTATAAGTCCCAGGTCAATGTCTGGTAGCAGTCGCTGTCGCTGCCCCCTGTTGTGGGGCCTGGAGGCTGCTAGTCGCTGCCCACTGTTGTGGAGCCTGATGGCCGCTGGTATGAAGGACTGTCCGAGGCGGTTAGTTGAGTGTCGGGGGGGGATGAGTCTGTGGCTGAACGAGCTTCTCATCTTGACTAGGTCGTAGAGGGGGTGGTAGGGGTTCTCCATGATGGCATCCAGCTTCCTTATCATCCCCCTCTCTACCATCACCTCAAGTCTAGGTAGCTCGACTCCCACCACGGAGCTAGCCTTCCTCACCAGCTTGTTGAGCTTGTTGGTGTCCCTTGAGTTGATGTAGCCTCCCCAGCATGCCACAGCATAGAAGAGGATGCTGGCCACAACAGACTGGTAAAAAGACTGCAGCAGTTTGTTGCACACATTGAAGGACCTGAGTCTCCTCAGGAAGAACAGCCTGCTCTGTCCCTTCCTGTAGAGGGCCTCTGTGTTGTCCGACCAGTCCAGTTTATTGTTCAGGTGTACCCCAAGGAACTTGTATGAGTCCACCATCTCCACATCCACCCCTCGGATGGAGATGGGAATCGGGGGGGGCCTCTTCTTGCCCCTCCGGAAGTCCACCACCAGCTCCTTGGTCTTACTGGTGTTGAGTTGGAGGTGGTTGCTGTCGCTCCACCCCACGAAGCTCTCCACCAGGGCTCTGTACTCCTCCTCATCATCGTCGGTGATGTAGCTTACGATAGAGGAGTCGTCTGAGAACTTCTGCAGGTGGCACCCGCTGGAGTTGCGGCAGAAGTCTGAGGTGTAGAGGGTGAAGAGGAAGGGTGACAGCACAGTTCCCTGGGGGGCGCCGGTGTTGCTCACCAGTACGTCAGACTGACTGTCCTTTAGTCTGACGTACTGTGGCCTCTCAGTGAGGTAGTCCTTTATCCAGGCCACCAAGCCGTGCTCCAGCTGCATCGCAGAGAGCTTCTCCGCTAGCAGTGACGGCTGGATGGTGTTGAAGGCGCTGGAGAAATCAAAGAACATAATCCTCACTGAGCTGCGCGGCTTCTCCAGGTGCGTGTACGCTCTGTGGAGCATGTAGATGATGGCATCCTCCACCCCGATGTTTGCCTGGTATGCAAACTGCAGGGGGTCGAGGGAGTCACGCACCAGGGGCTTGAGGTGTTGCAGGACCAGTCTCTCAAACGTCTTCATGACGTGTGACGTCAGAGCGACTGGCCTGTAGTCGTTGGGGGTGCTGGGACGTCCCTTCTTGGGCACCGGGACAATGCAGGAGGTAATGGACTAATGGTAATTAGTCAGTAATGGACTATGAACAATGTCTGTCAAATGAGCCATAGTATTGTCTCCATAGCTATAATACAGAACACTCGATGGGTCTGCAAACATCGCTTAAAATGGTCAATAACACTGGTGCCATTGAGTACAGATGGGGAAAGGGGCGGGACCACCAAAGAGTTAAGGGGAAGTGAGTTTAACTCGCAGTACCGCTTACCGCCACAGTCACTTCACAACACACGTCCATCGTGACTGTGGATATTACTCACAGACCTCCGTTACACACACAATGGTGTTCGTCGGTTGATGATTTGTTGGAGAAATTACGACTATCAAAATGGCATATCTGCATTTTTCATTCAAATGGCTACTGCCCTTAAATAGGAGCCAACAGCAAGATTTCTGCATCCAAATGTTGCCCCAAGTCTTGAAACTGTGTGGAATCGGTTTATTCTTTCCGTTTGGGACTTTTGAATTTTTAACCAAAAGGCGATGGGTGCACCATCACCTATTAGGAACTCAATGCGGCCAAAGCGGTGTGAGCTATTTACAATCCTCTCTGAGCTCAAAAGGTAATTTCCCCTTATCAATTATAATGGATTATAGCGGGTCAAGTGGTTACAGGAAGTTACTGTAACAAAACTAAATATTAACATTTAGATTTATTTTATGTTGTAGACCATCTCACAGAGGTGGAATATGCCATTTAAATAGATATTGGCTCTACCGATTTAAAGAAATATATTTTCGGTGCCGGCAGAAAAATATTTCACCTCCCTAATATGAGTTTCACGTTAGCATCTCCTAGATGACAGTGTGGCCAGCTGGGCGATAGTGACCATGCATAGGTTCACAGGATTAGCTGTGTCACACAGGAGGCTCATATTTTAAGGAAGTACAGAGAAGCGCCTCCCCTCCAGTGGAAGAATGTGAAGAGGGCTCTCTGGTATCGTCAAAGTCATGCCTCCAAGGGGAGTTAACTGTGGAAAAAACATGTTTCTGAGTGGAGGGGTCATTGTCGGTCATTGTCGCAAAATAATTGACCTTCACTACGTTTAGAACACCTCGGCGAGGCGCCTCGGTATTCTAAACTCTGTGTCGGTCAATTATTTTGCGACAATGACCTCGTAGCTATACATTATCCCTTACATATCTAACAGAACAAGGATACATAAACAACAAAAACAAAACCTCTCAGTCAAAACTGGAAGAGGGGAAAAAAGGGAAAACAAAAGAACTAACACTGAACTCTAACCAGAACATCAAACACGAGGAACACTTACTTGCCAACAGAGACAGTGCAACATAGACAATGGACCGACACAGAACAGGAAACAAGAAACTCAAATGCGCAGGAACAAATGACAAACATGAAACACCTAGGATTATTACAACTGGAGAAACCTGGGAGGGGAAACAGACTGACAAGAACTACAAGAAAACAATACAATGAACTACAACTATGGACGACAAGACAAACACCAGACACTGGGACAAAATAAGCAGACTACAAACAC
Organism: Notolepis coatsorum; assembly: GCF_963971535.1. NCBI lineage: Eukaryota > Metazoa > Chordata > Actinopteri > Aulopiformes > Paralepididae > Notolepis > Notolepis coatsorum. The sequence goes on from NC_140178.1 coordinate 28,574,893, forward strand.
TAAACGGGGAACCGTTTAGAGAACCAATACCAGACAGTAAATACAAACACTAAGACTAAACAGTGAACCTAATACAAGACCGTAACTACAAACACTAAGACTAAACAGTGAACCTAATACAAGACAGTAACACTAGACTAACAGGGGAACATGAAGAAGGGGAGAGAGAGAGCAAGAGAGAGAGAAGAGAAAGAACACTAAGATACAGAGAGACAAGGAACACACATACAGGGACGGGGAGAGAGAGCAGGGGAGAACAGTTCATGTATAGGTAGGATGTAACATAGAGAGGTGGTAATTCATATCTAACAACAAATATTTTCTCAGATGGGGGTCTCTGGAACAAAATCTTATCTCATCAAATGGGAATCGCTGACCTATATGTGTCTATTTGGGGGTCCTTGACGTGAAAGAGTTTGAGAACCGCTGCAGTAAAGTACTGTATTTTGGAATGCCAACCATAAGATTACAGACAGTCAAAACCATGGTGTTATTAAGTATAGGCTACTCTCCCATATGTTGTAACCACACTGGCCCAGTGAAGTGGCAGGCCTATATATTACTCACTAATGTACAAGACCAGATGGACCTTGGCTTCTGAGACGCAAAGGGTTGTGGCTCGACACAACTCCAAAACACTCTCTTAATTCGCCGAAACGGCTCTGTTTACTTCTCAGTGGCACGTGAGTGAGCCCGTTCACCTCTGCCCGCAGCGCACGTGTGCTCCCCAGCCGCTAGCTGCGCAATGTGTATCCTTCTTACCCCTCGCGGTGAAAGCGTTGCCTATCGCTGCCATTCTAAGACTGCATAATCTAAGCAAAGGGATTAAAAGCTGCCTCCTGCTTCCTATTTATTTATATCCACGGAGGAAAAGGCATTAAATGAAATTCCTCTTTGAACTGACTTTAGAAAGTGATGATGTTTGTTGTAGGCCATATATATGTTTTTTTTTCTTTTTTTCCCTACTTTTTCTCCCCCTTTTTTTCTGTGACTTTTCTCGCATCCCAATTTCCTCTCGTGCCAATTCTCCCTCCCCTGTCCTGATCGTTGCTTGCATGTGCCCCCCACTGGCCGGTCGTAGGGAGGATAGAAGCCCATCACATGTCCCCTCCGATACATGTGGAGGCAGCCAGTCAGATCTTTTCACCTGCCAGTGCGGACTCTCATTGGCGAGGAGTAACGTGTAGAGTAGGAGGCTCACACTGCCCCCGCCATTTTCCTGTCTTTGCTGTGCAGGCGCCCTGACCGACCTGTATAGGAGTCACTGTTTACAACGACCAGACTACCACCCTTCGACTCCCCTCCTGCTAACTGTTGAGTCAGTATGATGGCCGGCCCAAGCCGGAGGCAACGCTGACAGACGGATTCGAGACCGATGTCTCTTGCGTTGGTGACGAGCGCAATGTCCGCTGCGCCACCCAGCCGCCACGGCCATATATATATATGTTAGGCTATATGCTCCTTATCGGAGAGGAGGAATAATTCCCAGTAAGCCGAAGGTGATCTCTTTGACCCTTAAAGTAATGATCTTGAACATTTTCATATAAATAAATGTCCATTTTGCTACTCTGCATTGCATTGATTGATGTTACACAATAGTGATTCCACCAAACCCAATTCATTGACACTTTTACATTTGCTAAATCTTCTGTTCTAAACACCAGTGTCTGGCAGGACATTCCCAGGAAAATCATATGGCAGACACGATGAGATGCCATTTTGGCACCTCCATTGCTCTCTTGTTCTGTGCTGGTAGGTCATGCTACCACCCCAAATTCCTGCTACAGTCTTGAGTGCATAGTAGTAAAGACATAATTAGCATACTAGGTAGTAATATAGGCAAGGAAGATTATTTAGTAGCAAAGTGCATGATAGTAAAAGACAGTATGAAGGTTATTTTTTTCTTAATTTCAGATTGATTGATTGATTGATTGATTGATTGATTGATTGATTGATTGATTGATTGATTGATTGATTGATTGAAGAAGTGTGTCTTTAGGTGATGTCGGAAGATTGCACGGGATTGAACTGTCCTAACTGTGGTGGGAAGTTCATTCCACCATTGTGGAGTGAGGACCGAGAATAGCCGGCTTCTCTTTGATGATTGGATAGGAGTGGGTCTGAGGCGGCCAGAAGATGCAGAGCGTAGGGGTCTTGAGGGTGTGTAGTTAGAGACCATTGACCGGAGGTAGGCGGGAGCCGTTCCCTTCGCTGCACAGGATGCCAGGTCAAGGACCTTGAAGTGGATTTGTGTGGCGATGGGAAGCCAGTGCAGTCCTCTAAGAAGTATTGACACTGTCCCCGCCCTAGCAAGTGGCTGCTGCCAGGTGTAAATGTCTAGTCAGGAGATTTCCTAACGCCAACCGTCTTCACCGTTTGTATTCAAATTAATATTGTATCCTAATTCAAGATTCAAGATAAGAGTTTATTTATCACATACATACCAGGGCATACAGTGAAATGCGGTTGGCCATGCCCGCTACGATTGTGCAAGAATACAATAGTAATAATAGTAAATAGTAATAAAAAATAAGTAGAATAGACATGATAGGGGAGCTCCAGTAGCTCACCACGTATCTCGGCGCTATTTCGGCGTCGGGGACAACCGTGCGCGTCACGGATCTGGGGTACACGAGTTCGACTCCCGGATTTTCTCAGAGTGTCTTCCCCTGATCTATATCCCATTCAATCTGTTTCTGTCGGTCATGCTTGACCAGAAAAAGCGATAAACGCTAAAAAGAACCAGCTGTCTGGTCAAAGTTTAAAAAAAAAAGAATAGACATGATAAAAATAGACATGTTAATAAATCACTTCAAGGCACTGGGTCCTATGTACACTCCTATACAATATACAGTTTTACTTCTATGTCCCTATGCTATATTTATTGTTACTAGCTATACTATGCAATAATCACGACAAGTTATTTTCTTAAAGTTTCCCTTCCTTTAGAGTGTCCTTTTCTTGTGTGTTTAAAGTGACCTATGGTGCGTTTGTGTGTGAGCGATTGCAGAATGTTGCGTTGTGTGTATGTGTGTGTCCATGTGTGCTTGTGTGTGGAGAGATCAGTGTTCAGTGTTCTGATGGCCTGAGGGAAGGAGCTGAGCCTTAGTCTCTCTGTTCTTGCTGCGTATATACGGAGGCGCTTGAACAGGCTGTTGTTGGGGTGGTGATGGTCCTTCATTATTCTGCAGGCTCTGGATTTGCACCTCCTATTGTATAAGTCCTGCAGGGGTGGTAGTGCAATACCCGTAGTACACTTGCAAAAGTTGCACTTTACTGTTATATTTGCACTCTGGTTGGATGCCAAATTTATTTTCGTTGTACTGTACCTGTGCTGTATAATGACAATAAATTAATCTAATCTAATCTAATCTTTTTTAAGATTAGTCTTAAAAAATGTCACGTCAACAACTGAAATAGTCAGAACAACAGGCAGAATACACTAGCGGAATTACAAGCTCATGATCACCTGACTCAGTCGTTTTCGCTGTAGTTTTGGTGTTTTGAAATACATGGAAGTGAATTTTCCATCAGCTCAATGAAATTCAAAGTGAATAAGGCGAGGTGACAATCTGCTAAATGAGTTTCTGGTAAAACGTTGCTTTGCAGTGGAATTTCCCTTTAAGTGAATACCTGCCTGTTGATATCTCAGGGATTTATGGTGTCATTATTGAAACTGCCAAGCGCTGACATTGCATTGTGCTTTAGTGTGCAGGGCGAATGATGTGACAGGACAGAAAGATGTGTGCGTTGAGATGTATCCCCGTCCTCTACAGTGAGTATTTCATACCAGGGAGAAGAAATCGTGTTGTCATGTTTTCTATTTTTTTTATCAAGACAGCTGAACCCAAAATAGACATTTATAAAGGACCATTGAGGAAGCGTTCTGTTCTGCAGAGGACTAATCTGAGGATTGGAAACAGAACCAATTGATTTGTACAGATCTCACATGCCTTAGGGTATTAACTACTTCCCTGCCTCACTTCGCAGTCATACACAGTGATACACAGAATAGCACAGTCATACACAGTACACAGAACAGCACAGTCATACATGATACACAGAACAGCACAGTCATACATCATGTATGACTGTGCTGTTCTGTGTATCATGTATGACTGTGCTGTTATGTGTATCATGTATGATACATGATACACATAACAGCACAGTCATACATGATACACATAACAGCACAGTCATACACGATACACAGAACAGCACAGTCATACATGATACACAGAACAGCACAGTTATACACGATACACAGAACAGCACAGTTATACACGATACACAGAACAGCACAGCAATACATGATACACAGAAAAGCATTGAACAACATTTCTTATGTAAATAACTGTCTGTCTGTCTATATATCTGTCTGTCTGTCTGTCTGCTTTTCTGTCTGTCTGTCTGTCTGTCTGTCTGTCTGTCTGTCTGTCTGTCTGTCTGTCTGTCTGTCTGTCTGTCTGTCTGTCTGTCTGTCTGTCTGTCTGTCTGTCTGTCTGTCTGTCTGTCTGTCTGTCTGTCTGTCTGCCTGCCTGCCTGCCTGACTGTCTGTCTGTCTGTCTGTCTGTCTGTCTGTCTGTCTGTCTGTCTGTCTGTCTGTCTGTCTGTCTGTCTGTCTGTCTGTCTGTCTGTCTGTCTGTCTGTCTGTCTGTATCCCTGCTCCCCTATAGACACACCAGGGGTAATTGAGGCCTCAGCAAAGAGATACACGATGTTCAATCAGGAGCTGAATGCAGGAACACAGGATTATACTGCATGGGGGGGGGGCTGCAATTAGTCTCACCCTCAAAAATAGCTCTTGCTTTTGGTCTGTCTCCTGTTGTTGTAAAGAGCTTCAGGCAGTAATTTAAGCACAAATAGCCTCATGCAGTAGGATACTCCCTGAGCGATGAGGATCCAATTTACATTAATTACATAGTGTGCATTGTGGACTAAGGATAACCTAAAAGTCGGTTTAATTCCTCTTTATTGTTTTGTGTGTGTGTGTGTGTGTGTCGCCCTCTCCACTTCCGCGTCGGCAGCACAGAGCTGCCGCTGGCTGAACGCCAATGTTGTTTTTGTAAAAAAAATTAAACAACCGCACCCGTCGTAACTGCCGTCGTTAATGTAGTGATGTGCAAGATGATTTTGTGGAGAACAGTCTGGACAATGTGCCTGATTTCGGCAATCAAAGTTGCTTACAAACAAGCACTCCAAAGTGGGAGAGTGTTTGAGCAACCGTGGCTAGCCCACGACCCGACGCCGGGTTCCCCGCTGGGTGTGGAGCTGGCATCCACGGATTTCTCCCATGATTCTGCCGCCCATGCACCTTGTACCTGACTGTTCTTCATAATTTTCTGATTGCACTCGCATTGTTTATGTCCTTTGTATGAGGCTTCCTTGTACTTCTGTTTATGTGGACATAAATAAACATTTCAAATGTGTGTGTGTGTGTGTGTGTGTGTGTGTGTGTGTGTGTGTGTGTGTGTGTGTGTGTGTGTGTGTGTGTGTGTGTGTGTGTGTGTGTGTGTGTGTGTGTGTGTCTGTCTTGTCCCAACTCACTTCCCGAACCTCTACACCTCCCAGTTTTCACATAAACGGTGTTCCACTCAAAACAGTGGATCATTTCACCTACCTCGGCTTCACTCTGTCCTCATGCTGCTCCCTTGACGCGGAGATACACACACGTATCAATAAAGCGGCATCATCCTTTGGACGCCTACGCAGCAGGGTTTTTGAAAACCGAAACCTGAAGATCAGGACCAAGGTTGCCGTTTACAATGCAGTATGTCTCTCCACTCTGCTCTATGGAGCAGAATCCTGGACCCCATACCGCCGGCACATCACCAACCTGGACGCTTTCCACATCCGTTGCCTCCAAAGGATCCTCGGCCTGACCTGGGAAGATCGAGTCCCCCACACAGACATCCTCAACAACACCAACTCAATCTGTATGGCCGCAGCTGTGGCCAAAAAACATCTTCATTGGATAGGGCACACCATACGTATGCCTGACCACTGCCTGCCCCGCCAAGTCCTCTATGGCCAACTGAGAGGAGCAAAGCGGGCTGCTGGAGGCCAAAAGAGACGCTTTAAGGACTACACCAGGGACCTCCTAAAGTGTGCAAACATCACGCAGCTTGAAACTCTGGCACTCGACAGATCAGCCTGGCAAGTCACTTGTGCCACTGCAGTTTCCCAAATACACCAAACGAACCAAGACCGAAGATCTGAGAGGCGCACGCAACGACACCAGCGGGCGGCTGGCATCCCCCAGGTATCTGGCTTTCCTTGCGCCATCTGTGGACGGGTGTCCGGCTCAAGGATCGGACTCAACGCCCACAAGAAGTGGCACCAGCGGCAGCGTCGCTAACCCCCCCCCCCCCCCCTCACCCCATCCCTGGAGCAAGCGTCATTATCGAACACGATGGACAGCTAAGAGAGTGTGTGTGTGTGTGTGTGTGTGTGTGTGTGTGTGTGTGTGTGTGTGTGTGTGTGTGTGTGTGTGTGTGTGTGTGTGTGTGTGTGTGTGTGTGTGTGTGTGTGTGTGTGTGTGTGTGTGTGTGTGTGTGTGTGTGTGTGTGTGTGTGTGTGTGTGTGTGTGTGTGTGTGCGTGCGTGTGCATGTGTGTCTGCGTGTGTGTCTGCGTGTGTGCCTGTGTGTGTAACCAAGACTCTGGAAAATGGGAAACAGAGATATTGGCTTATTCAGTATTCACTCTTTTTTAACCTCACAGAGTTCGATCAAGTCAGGAACCTCTTCCTTGAAGTAGACTCTGTGTCTATGCTGAAGGGTATGTGTACTGTACTCTAAAGTCTAAAACATCACAGGCCTCTCCTCTCCATGAGTCATCTGTTTTTTACAAATCATTATGGGTGGCAAAATCTAAGAAATTTCGACCTAGAAACAGTCAAGGGGAAGCACACAACCCCAGACAGAGATGAGCGAGTGGGCTGTCATTCGAGTCAGAGATAAAGAGTGTGGGTCTGGCCGGGGCCCGGTCAGTGATAGGATGAGAATCGCCCCACCGGTCTGCTCACCGGTCCAGCCGCGTGTGCGGGTGGGACAACCAACCACTGAGTCCCAGCCTCCACTGGATGCTTGACCGGAGCCGATGCAGAACACGGCAGAAGGAGAGAGAACAAGCGCATGCGAGGGCAGAATACCAACCATTCAACCTGACGGTAGCGAGCGCCGTGGGTTGAACTTTCAACAAAACAAAAGCGGCTACCTTTTGTAGAATGAAGTTATCTAGTTTCTTTGACATCTCCATTACCCTCAGCCAGATGGCGGGATAACCAATGACCTTCTGATGGCGGCGGATGCTGGAACCCCATCCATTCTGGTCCTTCTCGACCTATCGGCAGCCATCGACACGGTGGATCATTCCATCCTACTGGACTGTCTCCACTCCAATGTCGGACTCCGCGACCTAGCCCTTGGCTTGTTCCAGTCCCTCTTGGCTGGTCGGACTGAGTGTGTCTCCCTTGGAGGCGCAACATCCTCCAACCACCCTGTCACCTGCGGTGTCCCCCAGGGATCTGTCCTCGGCCCCCTGCTGTTCACCCTATACATGCTCCCCCTCGGCCGCATCATCAGCCGGCACGGTGTGTCGTTCCATTGCTACGCTGACGACACCCAGCTGTACATCCGGATCACACCATCATCACCTTCATCACCCCCCACACTGACCGCTTGCCTGGAGGAGACTAAGGCGCGGATGAACCACAGGTTTCTCCAGGTCAACAGTTCCAAAACACAAGCCATGCTGATCGGTACCCCACACCAGGTCCGGTCAACCACCATCACCACCATCTCCTTCTCCGGTCAGGACATTCCCCTCTCCACCCTTGTCACCAACTTGGGCGTGAAAATGGACCCCCACCTCACATACGAAACACACATCAAACACCTCTGCACAACCTCTTTCTTTCACCTCCGAAACATCACTAAACTCCGTTCCTCACTCACCCTGGCAGATTCCGAGAAACTCGTCCACGCTTTTGTTTCCTCCAGGCTGGACTATTGCAATGCACTCCTCATCGGGATCCCTAGTAAAAGCATTAAAAAACTGCAAACCATCCAGAATGTCGCTGCTAGGATCCTGATGAGGGTGCGCAAATATGATCACATCACCCCCACCCTCAGATCCCTTCACTGGCTCCCCGTGGAACACAGGCTTGAGTACAAGGTCTCCCTCCTCACTCACCAGTGCGTACACGGTGGTGCCCCTGCCTATCTCAAGGAACTCCTCACCCCCCAGTCCTCCTCACGCTCCCTCCGCTCCGGCACAGCCTACCTCCTCAAAGCCCCCAGGACTAAGCTGCACACCATGGGCGATCGAGCCTTCTGCTCTGCTGCACCCAGACTATGGAATGATCTCCCCATCCACCTGAGAGCACCACAATCCGTCGTGGCTTTTAAAAGGGGCCTAAAAACATTTATTTTTAACAAGGCTTTTGCCTGAATATTTCTTTTACTTTTATTTGTTACTTCTATTCATTTTATTATTATTTTATTTTATTTAACTTTTATGTTCTTCCATTTCATTGGTTGTTTTATTCATTTGAATTGTTTTTATTCATTTGAATTGTTTTTATTCATTTGAATTGTTTTACTCATTTAACTTTTTGTCTATATCTCCTGTAGCACTCTGAGATTCTCGCGAATATAAAGTGCGGTACAAATTGAATCTATTATTATTATCATGCACCTGCACAGATAGAAAACAACCTTGACATCAGAATCTATTGGTCTCCATTTGGCCCTGTAGCACTGATGGAAAGTAAGTATTTTTTACTCAGGTATTTATTTTAGGGAACTTTATACTTTTTCTCCCCTTTATTTCAAACGAAATATTGTACTTTTTACTCCACTACATTTATCTGAACCCATCAGCTACTGTACTAGTTAATTTGAACAAAAACATTTTGCATAGAAAACATGGCTGTCACAGTTCCTACCTGGCTACTCTCTATCTCTCTCTCTCCCCCTCTCCCTCTCTCTCTCCTCTCTCTCTCTCTCTCTCTCTCTCTCTCTCTCTCTCTCTCTCTCTCTCTCTCTCTCTCTCTCTCTCTCTCTCTCTCTCTCGTTAAGTGCAGGTGTGCCGCTGCCAGCGGAGCAGCTGATTGACATCTGTGGGTCAATTACGTCAGTAATATAACCCCGCCCCACATGTCATGATGCTGCCAGATCGTAACTTCATATTTCCCACTTAGTCGTGTTATTCTGCTCTCTCCTGTATTGTTCTCTTGTGCTTCGACCGTGTCTAACCCTTGTTCTCATCCTTCCCAGCAGTCTTACCTGGCTCTTCACCCTGTTCTCTGGCTCCTGACAAAGACGTGCTCTGACCCCTGTCTGCCTGACAATCTCTCCTTGCCTTTCCCGGAACGTATGAGGACCTGCACCCGTCTTGATCCCTGCCTGGCTAACTACCCTGTACCCGCTTTGACCCCTGCCTGTCTGACTCTCCTGTCCCGCGCACGCCCCTGGACTGTATGAGTGATCCCTCCATGTACCGACCCCTGCCTGAATACTCAACCATTCTATATTTATTAAATATACCCAAGACTGGGTTTGAACAAGACCTGTCTATCTTTGCTCTGTACTGCACATTGGGTTAAATACCCAGAGACGTAACAATGCCAAAAATGTATGAGGATTATATACTTTCACTTGTCAACTTCAAGAGGACGTAATCAGAGCAGCAGAACTGGAACACATACCACTTTAACATAACCTTTAGAGGTCAATGGATCGAGGATTGAATGCACTGGAATACACAAACGTCATGTAGAATGCATACTTTTACTTTAGATACGTACATTCAATTGCAAATACTTTTCTACTTTTACTTATGTAGGATTATGAATGGACTTTTACTTTTACCAGAGTACTCATTTATATGGGTATTTCTAGGAACTGCTGCCCTTTAGTTTTACATGTGCACAGCGTGTTATGATGCATTTAATTCGCTGTTAGTATTTAAGATGCACGTGCACCAATGCTGCCCAAGTCACCAACATCGACCTCTCCCTCCCAGATTGAATAGATAGTAGATAGAATCTGAGCTTCGCAGAAACGACAGAAGGCAGCCGACCCTGATGGGGGGTTTGACCCTGTGTTCTCAAGACCCGCTGGCTCCTGTGTTCATGGACATTTGTAACACATCACCGCAGCTGTCTGTCATCCCAGTATTCTTCAAGGTGACAACCGTTGTGACGACCGGGCCTGGGCACCCCCCACCTGTAACCGATCCTCCACTTCTAGACACTCAGGCCCCAAGTGGTGAAAATAGGGAATAGCGCCTCACCCACTCTGGTCCTCAATACCAGAGCAGCCAACTACTGTACTCCTGGATCATAACGTTTACAGATGATACCACAGTAATCAGCCTGATAAGCAAATTACAAATGTACACAAACTTAATAATCACAAGAACAGACAACAGTATACATGTACTAAACTACACAAACTTCACGACCGTGAGAAACACAATGGATGAAACAGACAATGACAACACAATATGTGCGATGTGGCGAGACAAACCAGGAAATAGGAAGTCTATACGTTTAAAGTGCTTTAGGTACCAAGTGTTAAAGTGACTGGTGCTTGTGCCAAAGTGTTAATGGGCCCATTGTATTGTACTTGCATTGTAAAGTGCTTGGATAGATTGCATGTTAATTGTAGATTGCACATTGCCCTTTTTCTCAGATTTTCAGGAATTTTAAAGATGAATTCTTTTAGCGTTTATTGCTTTTTGCTACTGGGCAGTCCAGTAGAGAGAGAGAGAGAGAGAGAGAGAGAGGAAGAGCGGGAGACAGAGTGGGGGGAAGACATTCTGCAAATGACACCGGGTCCGGGAATCGAACCCGGGTCGGCCGTGCCGCGACGCAGCGTGTTACATGGTTCGCCACTTGGGCGCCCCAGATTTTCAGTATTGCACAAGCTATTGCAATGGATAAGCATACATAGATGTATTTATGTACACATTTTGTAGAACGTTGTATACAAGGATTGTAATTGTATACTATTGTAATAAAAAAAATTTAGTCCCAACATACATGTATCAAGAGCTATACACATAGAAAATAACTGAAATATAGTTATGGTTCAGTCCATGCACAAGGAAAAAAAGGTCCAAGATGACTACTACCCGACTAAGAACTGATTTAGTGGAGGACAGCCCTATCACTGTTGCTTTTTATATTTTGTTTGCTATTTTTTCATTTTTCTATGCTGTGGGAGTGAGCAGAGAGTAAGCATGCCATTGTATTTGTTAAAATATTTGTAACCTTGAATCTTGAAAGAGCTGCATATATTTTTTCTTGTGTGCATAGAAGAGAGACAGTGGCACTGTTGGCATTGGCATGAGCTATTGTGACAGAGATGTAGCCTTCTTTATTTTGTGAGTACAAGAAAGGAGTCTGACAACTTACATTTTAGAATATCTTTCATGAAGACTCACTTAAAATATGTAAATAAAGTACTTATCGACCACAGGAAAAAGGTACATATTGTATGTTACGTTATAGCCATAAGTAATATATTGATGAATTTACAAATATGTACAATGTGTACATATTACAAATAAGTAATATATTACATATTCAAATTATTTTTACTTTTAACATTTTCAGAATACATTTGAGTTCCCTTGCTGGGGAACAAACCCACCTTAACCAGACTGTTACCTTAAACTAACCATAACCCATAACCTTAACCATAACCATAACTTTCTATCTTAACCATAACCATTACCATTACATGTTCAAATGAATCATTATCATAGTATCGTTGTGTTTGTATCAGGGTGGGTGGGTGGCCTAGTCTAGTGGTGAGAGCACTCACAACCACAATCATTGTTAGTTCCACTCCCGGGCACGCTGTTTGTTTTGGACTTTCGCCGATACGAAATGTAAATATATTAGGCCTACTTATACAATAAGTAAATATAAAACACTTGAACGTGCTGTATCCAACCAACTTACTGCTTATCTCTTACAGAATGACCTCCTAGACCCCAATCAGTCTGGCTTCCGGACTGGCCACTCCACAGAAACGGCCCTCATTGCGGTCACAGAGGCACTTCACTTAGCAAAAGCGAAAGGCCTCTCCTCTGTCCTGATTCTCCTAGATCTATCTGCAGCCTTCGACACAGTCAACCATCAGATCCTCCTTGCGGCCCTCGCAGGAATGGGAGTGGCTGGATCTGCGCTGACATGGCTGACATCATACCTCAATGACCGCTCCTACCAAGTGTCATGGAGAGGGACTCTGTCGGCCACCCGCCCCCTCCGGACGGGTGTCCCCCAGGGCTCGGTCCTAGGACCCCTTCTCTTCTCCCTCTACACTAAATCACTGGGTAACATTATCACGTCTCATGGCTTCTCATATCATTGTTATGCCGATGATACTCAACTCTTCCTCTCCTTCCCTCCCTCAGATATCCACGTCTCTGAGCGGATCTCGGCCTGTCTGTCCGACATCTCCGCCTGGATGACGACCAACCACCTCAAACTGAACCTAAGCAAAACAGAATTGCTCCACCTGCCGGCCAAATCCTCCCCCCTGACCGACCTCTCCATCACAGTCGAGAATGCAGCTGTGACCGCGTCGCCGACCGCCAAGAACCTTGGTGTTGTCCTCGATGACCAGTTGAACTTCTCTGCTCACATCGCAGCGACAACCAGAACCTGCAGATTCCTCCTGAGCAACGACAGAAGGATACGCCCCTTCCTGACAAAAGAAGCCACCCAACTCCTCGTCCAATCAACAGTCATCTCCCGCCTCGACTACTGCAACGCACTCCTAGCTGGCCTCCCGGCCACTGCCACCAAGCCTCTTCAACTCATTCAAAACGCAGCGGCCCGCCTGATCTCAAACCTACCGAAGTCGGCCCATGTCACCCCACTTCTTAGGGACCTGCACTGGCTCCCCATTGCTGCACGTATCTGCTTCAAGGCCCTCGACCTAGCATACCGTGCGGCAAAGGGAACCGGTCCCGCCTACCTCCGGTCAATGGTCTCTAACTACACACCCTCAAGACCCCTACGCTCTGCATCTTCTGGCCGCCTGAGATCTACTCCTATCCAAGCTCCTGGAGGGTCATCAAAGAGAAGCCGCCTATTCTCAGTCCTTGCCCCACAATGGTGGAATGAACTACCCATCCCAGTTAGGACAGCCGAATCCCGTCCAATCTTTCGCCGTCGACTAAAGACTCATTTCTTCAACCATTATCTGAAATGAAAGAAAAAAAAAGAAAAAAAAAAGAATCTAACCCTGACTAACCTTACTGTCATGCACTTGTCCTAATAAACTAACCTACACTGTAACACGCAACACTTTGATGAACTTTGTTACTCAGCTGATAGAGTTATACGCTTCTTGCTGTCTTGTCGCACAGAACTTGTAAGTCGCTTTGGATAAAAGCGTCAGCTAAATGACTAAATGTAAATGTAAATGTATATAATTTGTTATGGCTATATAAACATAACATACATTATGTACCTTTTTTCCTGTGGACGATTAGTACTTTATTTATTTCTGACAAGACCATGTAGCAGCCAAAGCCTGACGGCCATTATGAGCCCTGGGAATGGTTGTAGTCCATTGTGTAGTTTGGTAGTTTACCGTCCCGGTGCACATATCCTGCTATGCAAAATCACTGATAAATATCGGGGAATATTCTGCTTTATTCCATCGATTTTCTCTGCATTTTGAGCCTGAGTCATTTGCCCGCTTTGCTATGTCGACACTGAGGTCCGCCCACTAGTTCTGAATATATATGAGCATGTCTGTCCACAGACCAATGCTGACTCAGCACAATATCAAGGACACAAAGCTAATGTACCCCCCCCCCCCCCCCCCCTAGCACCTCTGACAGGACTATCTGGCTTCACTAGCAGTCTGAGGGCTATATCCAGAAAGAATAGATTGCACGGTGCTAATTGCACCCTTACTTACAATTCATTGTGAATTGAAAATGGGGGACCCTGATGTAAACAAGACAAACGGCTTTCTCTGGTCTGCATCCCCTTTAACAATTGTGTGTATTGAGCCGTACTGTATTGTACCCATTCTGCAATCTGTTAATAAAATGTTCATTCAATCAATCACCTGCGTCTCTGCTCTCTCAGTCCATTGTCCTGTCTGCCCGATGTTCCCTCACCCCAATGTTTGCTCAAACTTCCCTTAAAACAACTTTTGTTTGTTTCGCAGTTTCCTCACATGGGGGAAGTTAGGGATGGAGCCTTTAATATTATGCCTCTGTCTTCTTTTGTCACAATGGGGCTGTAATGCTAGCAACAAAACAGATGTAACTTTTACTTTTTGTACATTTTCCTTCGCTGGTAAAGGATTTTAACAAATGTATTTATTCTGTTATAGAACATTTGTTTTCTTTTTTATATGCAAATTAGCTTTATTCTATAGTAGTGGTCTCATTTTCTGAAACAGAACTCAGAACATTCCCCTGGATCTTTCCCAATTCATTGTCTATGGAGCAGCTTCAGAATTTATACTTGATGACATCTCGAGTTTGAGTTTTAGGACTTGGTTTTTGGATTTGGGAGAGAGTTACTCATTTTCACTAATATCTTTGTACTGTGGGGACAATGACAGTGGCGACAGTGACTTAGGAGGTAGAGCTCGTCTGGTAATCAGAAGGTTCCCGGTTCGATTCCGGCTCCTCTCGGCAGTGTGTCGAAGTGTCCTTGGGCAAGACACTTAACCCCTATCCCGAAGAGCAGGCACCTGCATGGTCGCCTCCGCCATCTGTGTGTGAATGTCTGAATGTGTGAATGTGAGGCTTAAGTTGTAAAGCGCTTTGGATAAAAGCGCTATATGAATGCAGTCAATTTTCCATCCATCCATTCCATTTACTGTCTTAGACCATGCACTCAATTTCAATGGGTCCTGTTGTTCAGCCTCACAATGCTATTGGATAGTAAATGTGTTTATAGGTCCCACATTCTGGCCTCTGAAGTTGCTAATGTCAATGTAATTTGGGCCTCACATTAAAGGAGATCAGTTGGAGCGAGGGAGAGTTACATTAAACATGTATTATACTGTATGTGTAAAAGGGATGTTATGGCTGCATGAACCATTATCCTGAATGCAACAAGTCAGACACAGAAGCCTAAAAAACCCCAAAAATGCTGGCACCTAGTGGCAAGTTCAACAGGAATGTGATAATAATGAACCTTGTCTTCTCTTTAAGATTTGAAAACCTGTTTTATGTATTGTTATTCACAGGTCGCTAAGCTAAAACAAAAGGCAAGCGCTTCAGTGTTTACTGTAAGCCCAGCGGGACAGATCTATTCATTGGTCAACACTCCAATAAATCACTGCATGTCGTCTGAAAGGCCCTTCCCCGTGGCAACCAGTCAACAAACTGACTCGACCCAAGACAACACAGGCAAGAAAAACATCCCTGTATGAGAAAATGTGAAAAACCAAGAAGAAGAAGCATTCAGAAGTAAGTATACTGTAAAAAAGAATATATATATATATAAATGAAAATCATAAATCGAACCCTTGCACTGAAGAACCATATAAGTCTGTTTTGAAAATGTTTGGACAGCCCATGTATTTGCAGTTGTGAAGTTAATCTAAATGACTTGGGGTATGAATGTGATAAATCACAAGAAACTACTTTAGATAATAAAGTTACATTTACATTTAGTCATTTAGCTGACGCTTTTATCCAAAGCGACTTACAAGTTCTGTACGACAAGCCATCAGGAAGGGCACAACTCTATCAGCTGAGCAACAATGTTCATCAAAGTGTTGAGTGCTACAGTGTAGGTTAGTTTATTAGGACAAGTGCATGACAGTACGGTTAGTTAGGGTTAGATTTTTTTTTTTTTTTTTTTTTTTTTTTTTTATTCAGATAATGGTTGAAGAAGTGCGTCTTTAGTCGACGGCGAAAGATTGGACGTGATTCGGCTGTCCTAACTGGGGTGGGTAGTTCATTCCACCATTGTGGGGCAAGGACTGAGAATAGGCGACTTCTCTTTGATGACCCTCCCCTCCCCAGTTACAACATTGTTCCTCTGAAAACTTAAGACAGACTTATATGGTTCTTCGTCTGAGGTTCTCAATTGTTTCCAATTATATTTTCAAGCAAGCTTTTTGCATTGGCTTTTTAAAAATGTTTTAAGTGAATCAACTAAATATGAGGGATGTAACCTTGATATTTGATATTCATTCTCTCCTATTTAGTTGCTTCAACTAAAAGAAAAACAATGCACCAAGCTTGCTTGAAAATCTAAGTTGAATTTTTTTTTTCTTACAGTGCAGACTCTTGAGATGTCATGCCAGTAGGGAAGATGAATCAATGCAAGCTGTACTGTACAGTATGTACATGTCTCAGTCGAAACTGTGGATCATACTTGGACAGCAATGCAAATCGAAGGAAATATGCTTGTTGATTGATGACACTTCATATGTTGATACAGTATGTGTTCAAACACAATGGATCTGAATGGCTTAGTATCTCAGAACAGATGTGTGGAGGGAACAATTTACATGGTAAAGCAGGGGTAATGTTTTTAGTTTTATCCCAGGACCCAAATTGATTAAATTATTCTCACACTGGCACCCAGGTTCACACTGGTTTATTCTCACACTGGCACCCAGGTTCACACTGGTTTATTCTCACACTGGCACCCAGGTTCACACTGGTTTATTCTCACACTGGCACCCAGGTTCACACTGGTTTATTCTCACACTGGCTTATTCTCACACAGGCTTATTCTCACACTGGTTTATTCTCACACTGGCTTATTCTCACACTGGTTTATTCTCACACTGGCTTATTCTCACACTGGTTTATTCTCACACTGGCTTATTCTCACACTGGCTTATTCTCACACTGGTTTATTCTCACACTGGCTTATTCTCACACAGGCTTATTCTCACACTGGTTTATTCTCACACTGGTTTATTCTCACACTGGCTTATTCTCACACTGGTTTATTCTCACACTGGTTTATTCTCACACTGGTTTATTCTCACACTGGTTTATTCTCACACTGGTTTATTCTCACACTGGCACACTTCTCACACTGTTTTATTCTCACACTGGCACACTTCTCATTGGGGACCCACCAGACACAGACAGGCCCATGGTGGTTCCCGACTCATAGTTTAAGAAACATTGCAGTGAAGTATATAACGGAGTGGCCATGTGACCAGGTCACTGCTACCCGGTCAGTTTTAATCTCCGAGGGGCTTTATGGGCCCAGGATAATTTATTGTAGAATTGTCATGTCATTTATCATTTCATTGTCATTTCAGTTTATTTTCCTCCCTACAGAGGGCGTTGTAGCCCAACTTTATGTTCTGAAGCACTCAAGTGCTGGACAGCTCTTTTTCTCCTGTTGGCTGTATAGGATAAGGTTACAGATATGTATGATGTGACTCAAATGCACATTTATGAGATTGCAACAGTAAATATATATGTGAAATGTCTTGTAGACAATTATTTTATTATTATTATTATTATTATTATTATTATTATTATTATTATTATTATTATTATTATTATTATTATTATTATTATTATTATTATTACAATGCCTCGTGATTTGACCCAAGCTTGACTCCATTTATAATTACTGTACAGGACTGTACTATATTTACTGTAAGACTGGCTATATCAAACCATAGCAGAGGGAGATTAGGCATTTGCAAGTCTGTTTTGGTGTTCTCTGGAGAAAATACAGAAAGCAGAATGAATGAATGAATGAAAACTTTATTTAACAGATTGCAGAATGGGTACAATACAGTACGGCTCAATACATACAATTGTTAAGGGGATGCAGACCTGAGAAAGACGTTTGTCTTGTTTCCATCAGGGTCCCCCATTTTCAATTCATATAGACATTTATGACATACACAACATACATGACATTTATGGCATAGGGACATATAGGTATTTAGTACTGATACATTTGTGACATAGGCGGTATTCAAATATACAGTACTGTTACCCCTAGATCCTGACAGAGTATATACATATGATGGGGAGGGGACTGTACATTAGGAGGGGGTGGGTGGGTGGGAGGGAAATATACATACGGCGGGGAGGGAATATATACATGCGGTGGGGAGGAGACTGTCTATTAGGAGGTGGTGGGGGTTTTGGGCATTTACGGTGGCCAGTTTCGAATTGCAGCCTCCCGTAGGTGCTCTTTAAGGGCGGTTTTGAATGTGGGCAGGGATTCACATTCCTTTACAGCTTTGGGTAGGGCGTTCCACATTGTTGTGGCATAATTGCGAAACGTGTTTAGTCCCTTGTTTGAGCCGAATCTGGGTTTAACATGATTTGTTGAGCTTCCTCTGGTGTAGTGGTTGTGGTATTCACTGACCTTTGGGAAGTATTTTGACATGTACATGGGCACCCCGGTCGTATAGTGTATCTTGTAGACCAGGCCCATTGCAAGTTGCTGTACTCTGTCGTCTACTCTAAGCCATCCTAGGTTGGCAAAGTGGGCAGGGGTGAGGTGGGTTCTGGGGTTCAGGTCAAGTAGTAGTCTGACCAGTTTGTTTTGTGATGTTTGTAATTTTGTTTTAAGCGCCTTTGAGGTGCTTTGGTACCATGAGGTGCACGCATAGTCATAGTACCCTTGAATGAGTGCTCCTGCCAGAGTCTTCAGGGTATTCTTGTTTACCAGAGAGGAGATCCGGTACAAGAATCTAGTTCGTTGGTTGACTTTTTTTATTACATTGGATGCCATTTTGTCACAGGAAAGATTTGCCTCTAGGATGGAACCCAGGTAGGTAATTTCGTCTTTCCTTGTGACAATATTGTCACCCACTGTAACCGAGAAGCCGTCGGTCTTGCTGAGTTTGTTATTTGAACCGAAGAGAATGGACTCTGTGTTGCCCATGTGTAATGATAGTTTGTTATCAGCGAGCCATATGCAGATTTTGCCTAGTTCCGTGCTGAGGGTTTTTTCAACCTGCAATTTGTTCTTGTCAGAGACCAGCAGGTGCAGCTGATTAAGTGCACCAGAATTTGTCACAGAGTGTTACTTTCTGGCACTGTGCCATTGTAGAGGGATTTCACATTGCAATTGTTCAACAGTCAGTTATGGGGAGTTCATGGATATAACCTATTGTTGTTAGTAAGTGTCAACATCCATCAGGCTCCTCAGTTTACCGTCCACACTGCACTCCCTGCTGTGCAGGAAATGTGCTTATAATGTTTCTGGTCTCCTAATTTACATAATGCATAGTCTTGACTTTCCCGCTCCCCTCAAATGTATTGCATTTCTTTCCTTTTTTTTCTTTTTTTAGAGGAAATGAACATGTCCAAGACAAGACAGCATTTTCTTTGCAATTAAATTGAATGTACAGTAGGTCACACAATGCTCATTGAATTACGGCTTTGTTTAAATAGTTTAAAGTGGCATTCCTACCGTATATAACATGCTAAAAGCCATTGGCATGTTCTTGCAATCAACACCAGTCACGCGTCGTCATGACAACAGAATCTTCAATCGTTTGTCTCGATATTTTCTCTGCGGAGTGAGCGTGCGTCACGTGGTTCACGTCGTCGTTTGTCTTCCTCGCGGACAAGTGAAGCTTCTACTGTAGTCACTTCAAGTCACTCACTCTCACTCACTCACTCTCTCGGGTGGTCGTGTTGGGCGAGCATGTACTGTACTGGTCATGCTGGACCTACAAAAGGCCTTTGACACGGTCAATCACTCCATTCTGATTGACAAGCTAAAAGCAATTGGTTTTGATAGTCTATCAGTGAGCTGGATGCAATCCTACCTTGAGGGGAGGGAACAGATGGTGGAGGTAAACGGTACCCTATCCCCCCCCCTCACAGTGAGCTGTGGTGTTCCACAAGGAAGCATACTAGGACCGCTACTGTTCCTAATTTATGCAAATGACATGTCGTCAGCTTGTGACTGCAACTTGTTCCTGTTTGCGGACGACTCAGCCCTGCTGGTCTCTGACAAGAACAAGTTACAGGTTGAAAAAACCCTCAGCTCGGAACTAGGCAGAATCTGCATATGGCTCGCTGATAACAAACTATCATTACACATGGGCAAAACAGAGTCCATTCTCTTCGGTTCAAATAACAAACTCAGCAAGACCGACGGCTTCTCAGTTACAGTGGGTGACAATATTGTCACAAGGAAAGATGAAATTACCTACCTGGGTTCCATCCTAGAGGCTAATCTCTCCTGTGACAAAATGGCATCCAATGTAATAAAAAAAGTCAACCAACGAACTCGATTCTTGTACCGGATCTCCTCTCTGGTAAACAAGAACACCCTGAAGACTCTGGCAGGAGCACTCATTCAGGGGTACTACGACTATGCTTGCACCTCATGGTACCAAAGCACCTCAAAGGCGCTAAAAACAAAATTACAAACATCTCAAAACAAACTGGTCAGACTACTGCTTGACCTTACTCCTAGAACCCACCTCACCCCTGCCCACTTCGACAACCTAGGATGGCTTAGAGTAGACGACAGAGTACAACAACTTGCAATGGGCCTGGTCTACAAGATACACTACACGACCAAGGTACCCATGTACATGTCAAAATACTTCCCAAAGGTCAGTGAATACCACGATCACAACACCAGAGGGAGCTCCACAAATCATGTTAAACCCAGATTCGGCTCAAATAAGGGACTAAACACGTTTCGCAATTATGCCACATCAATGTGGAACGCCCTACCCAAAGCTGTAAAGGAATGTGGATCACTACCCACTTTCAAAACCTCTCTCAAGGGACACCTACGGGAGACTGCAATTCAACACTGGCCCCTGTAAATATCCTAACCCAACCCCCTCCAATGTACAGTCATTTACCTAGTATGGTTTTGTCAATAGTTCAATGTACAATTGTGTTTGTTTGTACAGTGTCTCCTCCCCCCCCCCCTCAATGTACAGTGTTACTTGTTTATACAGTGTGCCCCCCCCCCCCCCCCCCCCCCCCCCCCCCCAACCACCTCCAATGTAAATTACCCAGTATGGTTGTCAATATCCCAATGTACCCAACCCCCCCCACCCAACCTCCTCCAATGTACAGTTTCTACGTCAAATGTATATACTCCCTTTTCTTGACTCCTTCTGTATCACAAACAGTACTGTATTTGCAAATCTGGTATGTCATAAATGTATAGATGTAGCAGTACTGACTATCTGTATGTCATGTATGTCATATATGTCTATATGAATTGAAAATGGGGGACCCTGATGGAAACAAGACAAACGTCTTTCTCAGGTCTGCATCCCCTTAACAATTGTATGTATTGAGCCGTACTGTATTGTACCCATTCTGCAATCTGTTAAATAAAGTTTTCATTCATTCATTCATACTGTACAGTACACTGCTTTTCCGCGTTACAAGTTGGAGCTCGTGAGGGGGAGCTCTCTCCCATGAGCTCAAAATACCGACAGTGTTGCGGTGGTCTATGCACCGTGCCTCGCGGGACGGCCTTCATAAAACCATAATCCATAATCATAATCATAATAACCATAACCATAATCATTTTAAACTATTTTTATTATTTGTATTACTGAATGAAACTGTAAACAGAGAGAACCTATTGGGATGCTAGATCCTAATGTGAAACACTGTGATTTACCTGCTACCTCTCTATCTTTTTTATGCTCGCTTATGCCTGCATTTTTTACTGTTGTGAAGCACTTTGAACTGCAACTTCTGTATGAAAAGTGCTATACAAATAAAATTATTATTATTATTATTATTATTATTATTATTATTATTATTATTATTATTATTATTATTATTATTATTATTATTATTATTATTATTATTATTATTATTATAAAGGAACGCTCCGCTGAGGCGTAAATGTAATCCATGTGAAATATTGATTAAGGTGTGTTTCACTTTTCTCCTAGGAAGGTGTTCTTTTTTCCTCATGAGTATTAATAATACTTATGGCACTTTTCATCAATGACAATGAAAAATACTCCCTGAACTTCAACCATACAGTACATGTCATAATTTTCGGTTACACTTTTACACAATTATGTGTGTGCTATAGCTACTGTATGCTGCATTCAGACACTGGAGACTAGAGTGATGATTAGATGATTATCTGAACCACAAGGTTACAAAGATGCAGAAGAAAGTTGAAGCTGTCCAGAAGATGAAATACTCAGTGGATGTCTGACTATATTATCATTAATCATCGTTCAGTTGAATGGAAAAAGACCAGTTACATCTCAAGCCCTTTATCACTCTCATGGAGTAAAGACACCCCTCTTAACAATGTCTATACAATCTATTCAAATATATATCATTTGAATATGAATACACATTTACATTTATTCATTTAGCTGACACTTTTATCCAAAGCGACTTACAAGTTCTGTACAAGTCATCAGGAAGGGCACAACTCTATCAGCTGAGTAACAATGTTCATCAAAGTGTTGAGTGCTACAGTTAGTATATTAGGACAAGTGCATGACAGTAAGGTTAGTTAGGGTTAGATTTTTCATAATTTTCTTTCATTTCAGATAATATAATATGAACACAAGAGGTATGCTTAAAGAAACAATTTTTATTACTATTTACTATTATTACTATTGTATTCTTGCACAATTGTAGCGGGCATGGCCAACCGCATTTCACTATATGCCCTGGTATGTGTGATAAATAAACTCTTGAATCTTGAATCTTGAACAAACATAATTGGAAATGCACTTCCCGTCTTCTCTATAGAGTCAGTGTCAGGATGGAGGTAGGTGAGTTCCAATTGTGGTATGCAATCACAGAGACGGAGAGGGTGTACTCTTAAGCAGGTTCGTTTTAATAGTAAAGAACACAAAGAGTAATACTAGGATACAATGCAGAGTGGCAGGAAGAAGAGAGGATAAGATAATGGAGCTTAGTGGTGGTCCAGAACCGGAACCGCCCGCGTTATCTCCGAAGACCTAACGGATATCAAGCAGAAGATAGGAATGTTAAATAGACACCACATTCTAACCTTCCACACACACCCCCGTGACAGCCAATCAGGAACCATACCCTAAGTGACAGCACTAAGTGACAGGGGAGACAGGTGACAGTAGCCAAGTGACAGATGACAGAATGGTGGGTGGTTCCAGACAGCAGTCAGCAACCAGAACGTAACAGTACCCTCCCCCAACGAACGGCACCAGACGTTCACCTGGGGGCCTCGGGATTCAGCCGCAGGAAATCAACGATCAGGCTGGGATCTAAAATGTCCCTTTGAGGCACCCAAGAACGCTCTTCTATCCTGTACTCCTCCCAATCCACCAAGAACTGAAACCCCCTACCCCTCCGCCTACAACCCAGTATCCTCCGCACCGTGTAAATGGGCTGACCACCAATAAACTGAGGCGGAGGAATCGTAGGCAGTGGCGGGGCCAAGGGCGATGAGAGGAATGGCTTCAACAGGGACACATGAAACGTCGGATGAACCCTCATCGAGCTCGGAAGCCGTAGCCTGTAAGCCACAGAATTCACCCGACGCACCACTTTAAAGGGGCCTATAAAGCGAGGAGCCAGCTTCCTGGATTCCACCCGGAGAGGGAGATCCCGGGTGGAAAGCCAAACCCACTGCCCAGGACGGTAAACCGGAGCCGGACGACGCTTGCGGTTAGCCTGCCGCTGGGTTCTAACCGAAACCTTCTGCAGCGCCGTGTGGACCCGCTTCCACGTCCTGCGGCAGCGAGCCACATGTGCCTGGGCCGAGGGCACCTCCGCCTCCTGCTCCTGTTCGGGAAACAGAGGAGGTTGAAAACCATATTGACACTGAAAGGGAGACATACCGGTAGAGGAGGAGAGGAGGGTATTATGCGCATACTCAGCCCAGGCCAACCTCCTACTCCACGTTGCCGGGCAACCGGCAACGTAACACCTTAAGACCCCCTCCAGGTCCTGGTTCACGCGCTCCGTCTGCCCGTTCGACTGCGGATGGAACCCAGACCCAGACCGGCGGCAAACGCCTTCCAGAACCTGGAGGCGAACTGAGGACCCCGGTCCGACACGATATCCACTGGAAGCCTGTGGACCCGAAAGACATGCTGTATCACCAGATCAGCCGTCTCTCGGGCCGAGGGAAGCTTGTGGAGGGGAATAAAGTGAGCCGCCTTAGAGAACCGGTCCACCACCACCAAAATGGCGGTGAACCCATCCGAAAGGGGAAGGCCAGAAATAAAGTCCAGGGATATGTGCGACCAGGGCCGTTTAGGAATAGGAAGCGGCCGGGGGAGACCTGCCGGTGCACGGCGAGAGGTCTTACTGCGCGCGCACACCGGACAGGCCGCCACAAAGGATCCCCCTCCACTGTCGACCACCAGAACCTCCTACGGATAAATTCCAGGGTCCTGGTGGCCCCAGGGTGGCTGGTGAGGGATGAGGCATGTGCCCACTGCAGCAAGCGTGAGCGTGCCGCCTTGGGCACATACGACCGCCCGGAGGGCCCCCACCAGGATCAGGCTCCCGTGTCAGCGCCAACCTTACCACCTTATCTATGCCCCAAGACACGGGTGCCAAAATCAAGGCCGGTGGAATAATGGGATGGGGCTGCTCCTCCCGACCAGGAAGATCAAACTGGCGCGATAACGCGTCAGGTTTGATGTTCTTGGAACCGGGCCTATAGGAGATGGTAAATCTAAATCGTGTGAAGAATAACGCCCACCTGGCCTGGCGAGCGTTAAGGCGTTTAGCCCCTTGGATGTAAGCCAAGTTCTTATGATCGGTCCAAACAATGAAAGGATGTGCCGCCCCCTCTAACCAATGTCTCCATTCCTCCAGTGCCAATTTGATAGCCAACAACTCCCGATTACCCACGTCGTAGTTACGCTCGGCTGGCGAGAGACAGCGAGAAAAAAAGGCACACAGGTGCACTTTCCCATCCTTTAAGCATCTCTGAGAGAGCACCCCCCCCACCGCGATGTCAGAAGCATCCACCTCCACAATGAACGGAACCTCTGCATCGTGGCGGATCAATACAGGGGCGGAAGTAAACCGACGTTTGAGATCGCAGAAGGCCGACTCCGCCCTAGGCGACCATTCAAAGCCAGGGAGAGAGGCCTTAGTGAGAGCTGTTAACGGATTGGCTAAGGCGCTAAAGTTGCAAATAAAGCGCCTGTAAAAATGTGCAAAGCCCAAAAACCGTTGTAACCCCTTGAGCGACGAAGGCCGTGGCCAGTCCAAGACTGCACTCACCTTGGCTGGATCCATGCGAAGATCACCCTTTGTCAAACCCAAAGCCCAGGAAGGAAAACGGTATCAGTGTGAAACACACACTTCTCAGCCTTAACGAATAGTTGATGCTTGAGAAGACGGTCTAGCACCTCTCGAACGTGCAGTTGGTGTTGCACCATATCGCGAGAAAATATTAGGATATCATCTAGGTAAACAAACACAGACACCCCAATCAAATCTCGCAGCACGTCGTTAACCAGGGCTTGGAAGACTGCCGGAGCATTAGCCAAACCAAAGGGCATGACCAAATACTCATAGTGACCATTAGGCGTATTAAATGCAGTCTTCCACTCGTCTCCTTCTCTAATCCTGACCAGATTGTATGCATTATGTAAGTCAAGTTTAGAAAAGACCTGCGCCCCCTGTAAGCACTCAAAGGCAGTGTCCATGAGAGGTAAAGGATATTGGTTCTTGATGGAAACGTCATTCAATCCCCTATAATCAATGCACGGACGCTGACCCCCATCCTTTTTACCAACAAAAAAGAAGCCAGCACCGGCAGGGGATGTGGAAGGACGTATGTGCCCCGCAAGCAATGCCTCCTCAATGTAGGTGTTCATGGCCAAGGTCTCGGGGCGTGAGAGAGAGAACATACGCCCGAGGAGGTACCGGGTAGGAGATTAATGGGACAGTCGTATGATCTATGAGGCGGTAGTGCTTTAGCACGCGTTTAGCTAAAAACGTCTGCCAGGTCCCAATAGATCTCAGGAACCCCTATCAAATCTGGATTAGAGGGTAGAACAGAATCTGCGACGCTCCCCACCATCCTGGAGAGAGAAGAAGGAGACAAAAGAGAAGAGGGGGGGGAAGGGAATGGACAAACTCTCACCGGAGACCGACTTCACGTCGACCTCTGTTGAAAGTTCGCCCGTGCCCCAATTAATATGACGTCTGCAAGAAGCCAACCAGGGATGACCCAACACCACAACAGAATAGGGGGAGACCCGCCACCCGGATGTGTACAGGAACAGTGCGTTGAGTGACGCTCCCACTGCCCAGGGGCTGACCGTCCAGGGCGTAGATGGGGATAGGAACCCCCAACTCCTCGACCGGGATTCCCCATTCCCTCACCAACCCCAAGTGTATAAAATTGCCCGCCGCCCCTGAGTCAATGAGAGCCTTAGTTCCCCTAACGTCACCCCCACAGTTAACTGCCACCTCCAAAAATTTGTCTGTGGGTAGTGCTGAGGTGAGCCCACCTGCTGGCGCTTTCTCGGGACCCGGCGGAGCACCTCCCCTTCCCGACTGGCGCCGAGCCGGCCTGGTCCCGACAGCTGCCGAATCGATGACCGGTGCGGCCGCACCGGAAACAGCATCGCTCCTCAATGAAGCGCCGCCGCTCGTCGTCCGAGAGCGACAGCGCCCCAAGCTGCATGGATTCATCACCCAGTGGACCACTCGTGTAATGCAGGAAGTTATCAACACCGGGAGGAGAAGGGACACGTACTTGGGTAGTAGCTTCACGCTCCCTCTCTCTCTCCCGATGTCGGTTGTCCATCCGAATGGCCGTGTTGATGAGCACTTCCAGCTGCTCTGGGATCTCACGCACGGCGAGCTCGTCCCTCATCCGTGCGGAGAGCCCCTGGACAAACAAGACAACACAGGGAATTTCCGGCCAAGCTGCCTCCCGAGCCACGATCCGGAAATCAATGGCGTAATCTGAGACAGTGCGGAGGCCCTGCCGGCAGGCGAGAAGCCGCCCACCGGCCTCGAAGATTTAGAGTACTCGGGAAGTATCGAAGACTCTTCTCAACTCCCTGGTAAAGGCGTCCACACTGTTTCAGATTGACGCCCCGCTCTCCCATTCAGCCGTAGCCCAGGAGAGTGCTCGACCGGTGAGGAGGGTGATGATGTATGCAACCTGGGATCTGGAAGAAGGGAATGAACGTGGCTGCAGCTGGAACACGAGTGAACACTGGGTGATGAACTCCCTGCATCCCTCCGGTGATCCCGCGTAGCGGCCCGGTGGGGATAGCCGTGGCTCCTGGGTCCGCTCCTGGTGCCCAATAGCTCCCCGACTCTCCTCGACATTGAACGCCGCTTCTCCCGACGCCGTCTCTCCCACCGTCGTTCTTACCCCGGCCACCTCGACTTGCGCCTGCTGGGCCGTGAGCAGCGCCGAATGCGCCGTCTCCTGCGACGAGCTGACGAGCCCGCCCAGCCGAACCAACTCGGCGCTGACAAGCTGCTGGTGTCCTTCCATTCGCTCCTGCGCACTCCTCTGTGCCTGGAGCATCTCCATGATTGCATCCATGGAACTCTGATGGTCAGGTCTTCTGTCAGGATGGAGGTAGGTGAGTTCCAATTGTGGTATGCAATCACAGAGACGGAGAGGGTGTACTCTTAAGCAGGTTCGTTTTAATAGTAAAGAACACAAAGAGTAATACTAGGATACAATGCCGAGTGGCAGGAAGAAGAGAGGATAAGATAATGGAGCTTAGTGGTGGTCCAGAACCGGAACCGCACGCGTTATCTCCGAACGCTATAATGAAGACCTGACGGATATCAAGCAGAAGATAGGAAGGTTAAATAGACACCACATTCTAACCTTCCACACACACCCCCGTGACAGCCAATCAGGAACCATACCCTAAGTGACAGCACTAAGTGACAGGGGAGACAGGTGACAGTAGCCAAGTGACCGATGACAGAATGGTGGGTGGTTCCAGACAGCAGTCAGCAACCAGAACGTAACAGTCAGAGAAGAAGATATACCAATTTCCTCACTGTGTGTTCAAGCTCATAGATTATATATCTATGTTCAAGCTAGCCTAGTTTAGCGCAAATGAATGGAAGCGGATGCACATCAGCTAGCCAAGCTGTTGGCCAAAAACACCTCTCCCGTAGTTTTAAACTAGGCTAGTTGATTCATATCCACACATTTTAATAATTTTTTTTAATTATTTAACCTTTATTTACCCAGGGAAGCAAGTAAGAACAAATTATTATATACAAAGCAACCTGACCAAATAGCAAAGGCCTTTTGAGGGGGGGGGGGCTGCAACAAAAACAAGGTTATGTACATGCATACAAGTAGCTACAATTAAAAAAAAAAAATTACAGTAGCAATAGTATACAAGGAAATTACAATAAATAAGGGAGAGAGAAGGAAAGAGAGAGGGAAAAAGAAAAAGGGTGAGTGAGAACCAGGGGGAGAGAGAGAAGAAAGGGGGAGAAGGAGGGAGGTAGGTGACTGAGGGGGCTTAGGGTGAGGAGAGAAGGGTCTGAGGGCTATGCGTGCGATTGGGAGGCAGTCAGCAGGTGCAACAGTCAGTTATGATCTGTTGCAGATTTTGTTTAAAAGCAGTGAGCGATGTGAGGGCAGTGAGTTTAAGGGTGTTTTGTAAGGTGTTCCAGTCAGATGCAGCGGCAAATCGGAAGGCGTTGCGGACAGAAACCGTGTGGGCTTTGGGGATGGTGAGTTTGATGAAGTTGCTGGACCTTAGGTTCTAATCAGAAGTGGAGACATGCAGAAGGGAGGAGAGGTAGAGAGGTGTTTTTACCAAGTATGGTTTTATAGATGACTTGAAGCCAGTGAAGAAGCCTTCTGGTGTGAAGAGATGTCCAGTCCATCAGGTTATAAAGGTTGCAGTGGTGAGTGGTGAAGGGTGCACTAGTGGCAAAACGGATGGCGGAATGATGGAGTATGTCAAGTTTTCTGAGGGCACACTGGGATGCCATTCTACAGATGGTGTCGCCATAGTCAAATATAGGGAGGATGGTCATCTTGACAAGAGTGTGTTTGGCCGAGCGCCGCGGTTGAAAGAAGCTGTATCACGGTACAGGAAGCTCAGACGAGCTTTGACTTTGGCCTGCAGGTGTTGTATGTGAGTAGAGAAGGAGAGGGATGGGTGTAACAGAAGTAACAAACTCCAGCTCGGAGCCGTCGACACAGGTGATTTTAGGGGGAATTTGTGCTAAGCTAGCTTGCAGCCGGATACATTTCTAATGAATGCACAGAGAGGAAATCGATATCTACTTGTCCAACTCTGGAGAAGATTGTAAGCATATTTCCCATAATAATGTTGACGTGCTCCCTTGAGTAAACACATTTAGAGGGTAATTAAATCATAACAGACTACAACTTTGTTATTATAAAACTAAATGTAAACTGTTGTAAAGGGGCATCTTCCCCCACTACCAGGGGAATATTCCCTCTAGAATGTAATAATAATACATCTATTTTATATAGCGCTTTTCCAGGTGCTCAAAGACGTAATGTATCAACAAGCTTAACAAAATAACTTCCCTCTAAAGTCCTACTCTTACATTTTCATGGATTACAAAAAAAGGTATGTTATTTTTTCAAACGAATGGATCACTCCCCCTTTATATATACTGTATATACCAAAAAAAACTCCCACTACTAAAATTAGTTTGATGCTATTCAACGATTAGCAAGCCCATTACTATCCAAGACACGAGTCCATTTAGTGGTAGTGGTGGGGTAAATTACAGGGGAGAAATGTCCCCGGTTTACCCTATGAGCTCAAACATACTGAAGGCCAGTTTCCTGTCTATACAGCTGACTCATACAAAGGCATCTTACTGTATCCTCCTCACCTGCTGCTGGACATCCATCATCTCCCCACCCCTTGTGTTCACTGACTCACACACCCCACTTGGAGCAGACCATTGCCAGACAGATCAGAGACACCCCGGCAGCCCCTGGCTCTCCCCCGGGTCAGGCCACCAGAGAGAACCGCGAATCATAACCCCCCCCCCCCCCCCCCAAGAGCTGATATGCGCCTCCTCCGCGGAGCTGCACACCTCCGTCTCCAGACGGGATTTCCTGTGTCTGAGGGAGGAGCAGCGTCTCAGGAACTCCACCCGAGACCTGGGACTGGAACTGAGGAAGCCTGGGATCGTGGCTTATCCACACACACTGTGTTTGACTGGTCACCACAATAAGGTTTCCTGTCCTCATTGTTTAAGATGAGGAGGAAGGATGAGACATTGCAAACCATGACGGGGTCTCTGCCCTTTGTCATTCATTTCCAGTGACACACACACACACACACACACAGACACACACACACTATAGAGGTTGCATAGTCATTTAATTGCACTGTAAAAAGGAAGTTTGACTGATAAGGACACGTTTTACAAATGTATTCAAATGTGCGTGTGCCTTTAAAACTGACGCTTTGAACTGTACAGGAAACAGTTGTGGTCCAAGAGGTAATTTTAAAGAATCAGAATCAGAAAGGTCTTTATTGCCAAGTAGTTTTCACATACAAGGAATTTGCTTTGGACGTTATCGGTGCGACATTAGCGGACAGACATTAACAGACAGATAATACAATAAAGAGTCGGAGTAAAATGAAATATGAGCTAAGTTAAGCACAATAGAATAATATAATTATGAAATAAAATACAGGTCAGGGCTGTACAACTGTAAATAAGAGGTTGAATAAAATTATATAGGATGTAAACTAAATTAAATATAGAACAATAGAATATAGTACAATTATAAGTAAAAATGAAATAGGAATAGGCCAGGGCTGTACAACTGGGCAGATGTGGTCAATTATATACACTAATTAGAATGAAGTAACAAAGCACAATATTTGTTGTGTATATTCGTAACTACTTCATGTTGTCTGTCCTCGCCCTCTCAGCCACAGGTTTACTGTAAACGGAGAGCTGTTTCCCTCCTGATCACTGCAGAGCAACATGATGAGGGAGAGAAAGAAGAGGCCCTCAAAACTAGCAACAGATAACCAGCAGGGCACGCATTATAACCAACAGATAACCAACAGATAACGCATTACGAAATAGGTTAAACAGATATAAATCCTTTAAATATATTAGAAAGTTGCATAAACTCTAAAAACTCTTGAGTGCATTATAACTCACGTTGGTTACATTTGTCATGCCTCCTTTGCATTATAACAACGTCGCCAATGGACTCTGGTGATTGTGTTGTGCAACCTAAGAGTGGTTTGAATCCCCCCTTAAAGCTGTAGTGCAACTTCTGAGAAATGAGCAAGAGTGAGTTTACCTTCCCAGCAGAAATAGAGCAAGCCCTCCATCACTTTCAAGCCTCCCAGGGAGAGGACAGAAAAACGAAAAAAATTTATTATTGTAAAAGCTGCTGGATCCTCTGGTAGTCTGTGGAAAACCTGCACGTGCATGGGCTTGAAAAGTGATGCAGAGCTTGCTCTATTTTAGCTGGGCAGGTAAACTCTTGCTCATTTCTCAGAAGTTGCCTACTGCAGCTTTAAGGTGTTTATCTCTCTTCAACCCCCCCCATAAAAGGCAGCTATGGACAGAGCCTGCCAAGCTTTCCAGGCCAACGTGGCTGAGTATGAGAGCTTCATGGATCAGATGATCCAGTGGTTTGGTGGCCATCAAGAACAGATGGACAAGCTGTTTGGCCCTGGTGACACAGACAGGAGTGGATTGGTCAGCCAGAAGGACTTTCTGCTGGGTAATTCATTTGCTCTCTATCTCTCTATACACACAGGGACGAGAAGCCACCTAAACATAGCTTTACCCACCTTTGTATTTGTGAAATCAAATTTAACAGGATATTTAACTTTAGTAGAACAAAAATCAACAGTTCTAAAGTCATCTACAAGTAATCTAGTGGCGACTGCTATCCCTGTCGTCCTGCTGTCAACACCTGCATTACTCCCAGGTGTCAGGCTGCTCATTCACTTGAGGACCATGTCAGAACTATTTCTCACTTGAGGTGTAGTTTGACCAACTGTCAACTTTTCACAGAATGTTTGGAATCTTTCATCCAGCAAGTCAGCATGTAACCAAGGGCACTATAAAAGAAGGAAGGGTCATCACATCACTGTATAGCCTGTGGAAACTTTCAGTCATTGAGTTGAATGGGATCAGCCATCTCCTCATTTAGGACATTTAAACAGGTTATTACCTTGGATGTCAGAATCATCTGCAATCTGTTGCATTGTTACACACTAAAAACGGATGGGTCAAATTTGACCCAATTTGGGTTATTTTTGACCCAATTCATTGGTCAAAAAGGGCCCGACCAGTGTGTGGGTTAATTTGACCCATTATTATTGGTTATTTAATTTGACCCATAACTTGGGTCAAATAAACTACCCATTTGAAGGGTAAAAATAACCCAACCTCCTAGTTGTTTTGACCCCATATTGGGTTATACCAATGACCCAATTTAAGGGTCAAAATAACCCAACCTCCAAGTTGATTTGACCCCATATTGGGTTATACCAACGACCCATTTTAAGGGTCAAAATAACCCAACCTCCAAGTTGATTTGACCCCATATTGGGTTATACCAACGACCCATTTTAAGGGTCAAAATAACCCAACCTCCAAGTTGATTTGACCCCATATTGGGTTATACCAATGACCCATTTTAAGGGTCAAAATAGTTGATTTGACTGAATCTTGGGGACAGGAACAGGCATGGAGGAGGTGTCTGTATGTACATCCATCAAGACACCAAATTTATTAACCGTACAGACCTAAATCATGAGGCTATTGAAACTGTTTTTGTAGAAATTCTATTTGAAAGGGCTAAATCTGTTCTAGTCGGCACAATTTACAGACCGCCAGACCAAAATGGCTTTTATGACGTGTTGGATGCGTGCTTAGCTGGAGTTGAGGATACAGAAATTATTCTTATTGGGGATTGGAACACGGATATGCAACAAAAAGATGCACCCGTCTTCAAATCCTACAATAGGTTTTGTGATCTGCACGGCCTCAGCCAACTAATCACACAACCCACACGTGTGTGTGAGTCAACTCAGACTACCATTGACCTCATCCTGACCTCTGACAAGTCCAAGATCGCCAATAAAGGGGTTATAGCATGCGGGTTAAGTGATCATTATATGATATTCTGTACGCGCAAAAAGCTAAAACAAAAGGCTGGCTGTCACAAAACAGTCACATCTAGAGACCTAAAAACCTACTCTAGCGAGGCCTTTAACCTTGAACTGGAAAGTCTGGACTGGTCAGACGAGCTCAATGGTACACTGGTTGAAGAAACATGGCTTGGCTTCAAAACCAAATTTTCAACGATACTAAACAACATGGCCCCCCTAAGAACCACCAGGGTAAAAAATCGCGCTGAGCCGTGGATGCACGCTGAAATACTGACCGCTATGAAAACCAGAGACAAAAAATGCTCTGAGTTTCGTAAAAGTCAGTCAAAGCTTAACATAAGCACGAGCAGTGAACTCCAAGCCCACGTGACTGAACTCAAACTGGAAAGAAACAGACTAAGAAATGATGTAAACTCCATGATCAAAACAGCAAAGAAAAAATTCATCAATGACAAAACCGAGGAAAACAAAAACAAACCGCGTGAACTTTGGAAATTACTCAATAACCAACTAGGCTGCAGTAAAAAACTTAAAACCAGATTCTCAAACATAAACATAAAGACGGACAACACGCTCATCACAGAAAAGCTGGATGTAGCCAATTACTTAAATAGTTTCTTCACAAACATAGCCACAACACTGGTAAACAAACTACCCTCCCACTCAGGGCATTATGGGGTAGAACACATAGTAGCATACTACAAGAACCTAGGGGTCCACAAAGACGATGTCGTGGAATATATTATCATGTCATTATGAGTCTCTGTTATTTTATCATGTCATACAGCTTGAGTTTCAGTCCAACCAGATTTACTGGTTAATGTGTGTATGTCTCTTTAAGATTACTCTATCATTCTCTCAGTCGTAACGAAGTTGCTGTTTCTACCAGCCATAGAGCCATAACCCAAGGTCATGGGAACTGTAAGATGGAGCTGTTTTCCTTCCAGGCTTAGCCATAACATAGTCGTATTATTAATTTCTCTAACCAGCCATTTTGTTTTCTTCTACGTAATTTCATGTATTCAATTGTATGTCTGACCAGGCCTCTAGGTCAGTCCCTGTCAGACGCTAGGGGGTAAACATGTCTGTCTCTGGCGGGTGACTGGCCTGGCAGCGTGGCCACGCTGTCATGAACTTTCTTTATTAAATAAACCTTCTTATTATTATTAATAATGACTCAGAATGATTAATGTAAACGGCTCATCGTTTGTCCTTTAATAATTCCCATTACAGATGGCGACGAGATGTTTTTTTTTTTTATTTAACCGATGGGTGTCGAGGTCGGCCGCCAAACGGACTCTGCAGAAAGGGTGAATCCTGGAATTCCGGGGGAGCGCTGTCTCGAGGCTCCTCCGTGCGAGACACCGAGGGGAGAGAACCAGCTGCGCCGTCCGCTTGGCTGTCACCTCCGGCATGAACCTTGGGGACGCGTGATAAGGAACACTCGGTGAGCTGTTGACATTCTGATTTCTGTTTAAAACATTTTTTGTTTTTAAATTTATAATTAGAGGTCTAAACTAGAACATGGTGCCGGTCAGAGCTATTTTTTAAATGTATATTACTATGTGCTCTGCAGTGGTTTTTTTTTTTTTCATTGTATTGGTGTATTACTGTGCTTGGTAGACTGGCGATGGTTTTTTCTATAGTTTCTCAATCTTGGTACGTCCCGAATGTATTAGGCAGGGATTAGGCTCGTGCCTTATAGACGGGGTGCGGGGGCCTACCACGAGTATAATAAAATATGTTGACGACGAGAAGAATTATGGGGTATTTTCTTTAATTAGGTTAATATATATTTTAGAGCGATGGGGGTCGAGTTGGCCGCGAGCCGAGGCGCTATGCGGGCAGGTTGAAATCTTGGGTTTCAGGGAAAGCGCTTTCTTCTCCTCGATACTCCCCCGCATAAATTATGGGAAGGGAGTGAGGAACCGCCTGCTAGCGTCCGTTTGGCTGCCAACTACGGCTAGAATCCATGGGAGCGTGGGGGAGATATTCGGTGAGGATTCTGTTTAGAAGCGGTTATTTATAAAGTAGCCATTCTGTTTAAAAGCGGTTATTTATAAAGTGGCCATTCTGTTTAAAAGCGGTTATGTATAAAGTAGCCATTCTGTTTAAAAGCGGTTTTTGTTTCTATCTATAAAGTAATTATGCAAGTGGGGTATTGAATATAGGATAATGTGTGTAACCCCCCTGTGTTTCCTTGAGTACTGGGATTTAAGGGGTATGTTCTGGCTGTACGCTGTTTACAGGGCTTTTTGTCTCCGAGTGCTCAGGAGGAACCAATTTTTGGGGGCCACATAATTTGTACATAGTATTGTTTTTTTTGGGTACCTTTTTTATGGTTTTCCTCTGGACACTTTAAATTAAGAGGTATGTTCCGATAATTAGGCGTGAATTACATTTGTATCCGAAATAACAGGCGTGTGCAAAGTA
This sequence comes from Notolepis coatsorum, assembly GCF_963971535.1. Lineage (NCBI taxonomy): Eukaryota > Metazoa > Chordata > Actinopteri > Aulopiformes > Paralepididae > Notolepis > Notolepis coatsorum. The sequence goes on from NC_140178.1 coordinate 28,610,386, forward strand.
CTGTGAGTATAGTGGAAAGGGAAGTTCATGCAAATAGTTTTAGGCACTGATTCTGGAAGTATATGAGAAGGTTTAGATTCTGTGGGTTTCCTAACAGAGAGGCGGGAAGTTGGACCGTGCATGGGATGCCAAAAGATAGGGGGACAGGGGCTTATGTGTTAGTACGTGATTAGTTTTCCACTACCTTATCTGGTCATACTGCAGTTTTTCTGAAAAGAAATAGGATAAGGGCATTGTATCCGAAATATATCCGAAATAACAGGCGTGATATCCGAAATAACAGGCGTGATACGCTACTCCACAGAGCTTTTTTCTCGAAAGTGTTCAGAGGAAACGATTTGTGTGCCACATATTTTATTGTGGGTTTTTATTTTCTGTTTCGTTTTGTTTATTTTTTGTTTGTTTTTGTTTGTTTTGTGTTTACCTAGAAAATGGAAAATGTGGACAGTTTAGAGGGGCCAGAAAGGGGGGCCTGTGGGGTCATGACGGGAGAAGCTAAGAATCTGTTTTTCTGTCTTTTCTCCCACGGTGTGCCCGGGGCTGGATTTTGGGCTCGGTGTCTTTCCGTGTGCGTCACCGCCACCGGCCGTCCCGTCTCCTATCCGCTGGTCTCGCCGGCGACCATCAACTCCGGTGCGCCGGGCATTGGTATAAAGACTGTGCCTATAAGGAGGTGTTTGAGGGGAAAAAAGCACAATGGCGTGCGGAGGTGCAGGACGGGACGGGCCCACAGCGCATTGGCTGGACGCACAGCGGGGAGACATCGACCTGAGCTCAGGCAAAGTATAGCGCACACTCACATGCACGCACACAGATCGATGGAGATACAGGTACAGCAATATATTAAGGCCATGTGAACAAATCACTGACAATGGGCCTTCTGAAATTTGTATTAGTAGCTCCAAAGTGATCATAAAGTGTATAGGGTTTAGGTATACCTTTGAGACTGGGATTTAAATACATTTCAATATATACCCTGTTTTGAATCAACATAAAAAATTAAAAAAAAAGAGAGCAGCCATAAAGGCACAAATATGGGTAATTATTTTTATTAAATGCAGGATAGAATAGAAACAAGTGCATACTGTAGCACAGGCTGTGCACGCTGTTATATTACATCGAAATATTTTCCTCTGTCTGTGTAGGCACACACACACACACGTTTACATGCACGCACGCTGTGATAGGGGATAAACAATTTGCTATTTTATCTGCATCGTTTGTGTTTATCTGCATCGTTTGTGTGTGTTGACATTGCCATGGGTGAATTTACGTCAGTTAGTATCTTGTTATTCACAGTAGAGCTGGACTGTTTTTGCTCATTATCACATTGTATCAGCCACCAAAATACTCATCAATATTTACATAGATTGACACTTGTGTCTGTGATCAATACATAGCTACTGCCGGAGAAATTGGGCTGCTAAATGAGGATTAGAGATCAGTAACGTTTTGGTGGTGTTCGTTCAGTGATAACAACATTGGCTAAATAGCTAACAAAATGAATACAACATATAGCGTGGCTAACGACACAGAATAACGTTAAAACAAGTGCATGCATGATTGTTTACAATAAGCGGGTGGTCAAAGGACTGACATAACGGGTAGATTGCCTGCACACCACGGGGCACACAGGGGTTCCGCGAGGTGCCTGATGGGAATGTTTCTTTAAGAACAACTATTGAACTAAACAAATAGTCTATCTAGTGCTTCATGTGTATACAATAAGGGCTTAATCTAATAACATGAACTAAAAAAAAGAAGTCGATCAAAATGTCTTCACACGTTTCGTAAAGTTATTATAGGAACTTTATCAACTTGACGTCCGCGGCAGGCGTCATTGCTTTTACCAACAGGGTTCCCAACGCGGCTCTGGTTCGTTATCGTTTACAAGGGAATACAAAGCGGCTGTCGTGATAATCACACAACAATACTTCCGGTCCGGTCGGTGGGCTTCATAATAAAAGTCTAGAACACCGGAAAAGACGGAGCGGTGGGCTTCAAAATAAAAGTCTAAAACACCGGAAAATAAGTTTATTTTGTACAGCGTTTTCCTCCACGAGTACTCGAGTACATCATGTGATCAATCGATCTGGATTATTTTTGCCCATCCCTAGTTTATCCTGTGCTGAAGTCTCCATTCCAATAGAGATAGTGTATATTTTGGTCTTTATTTTGCTATACATTGCAGCAAGTCATATTGTTTATTGTTGAAAAGGATCCCCATTAGCTGTCGCCTAAGTGGCGAGGGGAAGCCACTGTATATATATATATGTATATATATATGTTCTGTGTGTATATATATATATATATTGGGGGGAGAGACAGGTATAATGGGGGGGCAGAAGGAAGGGGCTTCACTATGGAAATGTGCTTGGAAGACACAAAACATAACAACATGAGATACATATGACAATCACAATTAACAATGTAGACATCATTATCAACATCAGCTCACATATTTAAGTAGTGCATTCTTAGGTGGTATTTGAAAGACACTTTACTATTCAATTTACGTTCAGTGGGCAGTTATTCCAATGATTGATGGCACGATGAACAACAGTCCTCTTTAAAGATTTTGGTATTGTATGAGAGGGCGCTGTCATCAGATATCAACGTAGTATGTGCGTTTCTCTTTAAGAGAGGCACACATTAGCCAGTCAAAACAATTTGGTTATGATCTATGTTGATCCTTGCTATAAGGCCATAAGTGACATTGTTATGGGATCCGCTCTGTTTTCCTTGTAGGCAGCCATAATAGTGATTTCAGCCAATCCTCTGGTGATGGTGTTGCAGCTCCTTCCACGTCGTATGTGTGTATTAACTGTCTTGCCGAACGAAAGATCGCTCTCACTTGGTGATCGGACATTTGTTTACATGGTCTGATTACCAACTGCGCATTCCTTATCAATTGATCAATGTGAGGAATTAAAACTATCTTCTATTCCTTATTTCAAACTTTGGCCTCAGAACAAGTTATTGCTCATAGATCCGTTTTGTTTTCCTTGTAAAGCAGCCATAGTAGTCAGCCTTGCCCGCAGAACAGTACATTTGTTCCTATAATTTGCCTGAAAGAAAGCCAATGTTGAGGGTCTCCAGGACGAACAAGGTAATCTAAAAAATTATTCGTTGATAAAAGATTTAAAATTCCTCCTTAAAACTGTGGGGCAATGGTCACTTAGGCCTAGGTAGAGAACCCCACTAGCTGAGATCCTGTCATATTTATTGAAAAGGGAAAAAAAAAAAACTATCAAATCAATAAGGCTAGACCTAGAGTAATTTTTAAGGTTTGGTCTGGTGGGCTCAGTAATGAACTGGGAAAGCAGCACCACTCAACCAGTCAATATTAAAGTAGATTTATTGGGGAGTCAGAATCAGATTTCTTCAGCCAGGACAAGTACAGTAGGGCTCAATACACACGGTGATCGAAATGTGTTGGCTTAGCAAAGGGCGATAGAAGGAGTGGTTCAGAGGCAGGATGTTTAGCACACTGCCAGCGAGAGTGGGGTTTTATTTTTTGTCTTTTATTTTTTTTGTTTATTTGGTTTGTCCAGTTCTATTCGTATCTGATTTGGCATAGTATGGAATTTTGCCATAACAATGACTGAATGGAGTATATTCTGATTTATGGAGTGATAAAAAGAGATATCCAAAATCCCCTTTGGCTCTAATATGTCGACAAAATGGAGCTATAATTTTGAAAATGGCTTTATCCAATGTTCAGATTTCTGTCCTGGAATTATATGCAAATTAGTGCATATTTAAGTAGATCAGGCCTCATGTGCATGTTTGAACATACAATTGTGATAAAAAAAAAAAAAAAAAAGGTAGTGTCTTAATGTAAGTAGTGAACTGGGGAAGTTTCAGTGTGATATATATTAGTTCACCTGCAGTGTCTCCCCTTTAAGTTCAGTTCAGTCTTAGACCTGTCCTCTGGTAAGGAGGTGAGAACTACAACATGTCACCCCTGAGTGACAGTGTGATTGAATGACCTTCGTCCAGCTTCAGAATACAGTTTTTTTTATTATTAATTCTTTATTTTCTTTCTCTCTCTTTAATCTTATTCGTATGTCACAGGAGTGCACGTGATTGTGTTCAGTTGTGTTTGAGCCATGTACTGATAACATTACAAGTTATTGCTCATATTATATTATAAATCTCCCATAACAATAAGTATCAGAAAGCCTAGGTCAAAAACCTCAGTTGTATTTGAGCTATGTACTGATGGTTTTTTCTTTCTTTTTTCTGTGGTGGGGTCTCGCTGAACGGTCTCTTCACTCTCCTTGCGGTCCGGGCACCCATCTCTGACCAAGAGGAGGACGCGCAGAGGACCACTGTCTGTACCAGGCTTCTGCAGTTACAGCGGTGACACATGGACAGTACTCCGTGACCATCAGATCTGTGAGACGGTTTCCAGCAGAACCTGACGGGGGAACCGACTACAGCTGATTACGGGGAGACAAGCTGGCCCAGCTAATCTACTGGACCAGAGCTCCACTCTGCAGCTACAGCATGGACACTGAGACAGTTTCTAGCAGGCCTGTTCCATCAGGGCCACAACCAAGGGCCTGAGTGGGGGGACCGACTACAGCTGGTTTCTGTGAAAGTAAGCTGTCCCAATCTGCTCCAGAACTAGGAGGCAGAGGGCCTATCGGCTAGTGAACGATGGGGCGCTAAGACCATCAACCGACAGCTGACTCCAGTCTGATAGGATCAGTGGTCCTGAGATAAAGATCTTGGAGACAGTTTCCAGCAGGTCTAAGCCATTCACCGGACAGGCTCCTTGCATCGGAGGGGAGGATCATCAGGACCGAGCCACGGCATACATGGACTGCAGAGGGGGGTGCTTGGACCAGCGACCGGGGGAGGGAGAAGAGACCGTTTCCGGGATGAGGCAAGTTTTACCCACAATGCTTAGGTTTGAACCACAATACATGCAGATATTACAGTATCGTCCTAAAAGATGTTAGGTAATGATGTAATGAACTTTCTTTGATTCAGGTGGAGATTTTTTAATATGTTGTGCATTGCAATAGTAACCAGTTATTTTTTCATTCTTTGTGAGGAGTCTGCAAATAGTTTTTGTTTTGTTTTGGCTATCTCCCGGAGAATGCAGTCACGTGTATTCTGTTTTCGCTATGTTATATTTCGTGAGCGCAGTCTATCTTGCAAGGTACTGCCCTGTGTTTTCTTTTGTGATTTCAATTTTTCAGCTTGGTGGTGGGAGAAGTATGGCCTTGACAAAACCAGAGGCTGGACTGTACCCTTGAGTCCTGCAACCACCGTCTGGGCATTTGCAAAGAGACGCTAATGATGGTTGCTGTTATGACAACTTCTCTTTTGCACGTGACACGGGGTCTATGCAGAGGACCTTTTGTTTTTTTAGATAATAAAAATAGTTTTTGCTGGGTTATTATAATCTGTGTTTGAATGATAATATTTTTTGTTGTCTTTATGAAATAATAATGATTGTGATTAATAATTATCAAGAGGAGGGAACTGTCGTGGAATATATTATCATGTCATTATGAGTCTCTGTTATTTTATCATGTCATACAGCTTGAGTTTCAGTCCAACCAGATTTACTGGTTAATGTGTGTATGTCTCTTTAAGATTACTCTATCATTCTCTCAGTCGTAACGAAGTTGCTGTTTCTACCAGCCATAGAGCCATAACCCAAGGTCATGGGAACTGTAAGATGGAGCTGTTTTCCTTCCAGGCTTAGCCATAACATAGTCGTATTATTAATTTCTCTAACCAGCCATTTTGTTTTCTTCTACGTAATTTCATGTATTCAATTGTATGTCTGACCAGGCCTCTAGGTCAGTCCCTGTCAGACGCTAGGGGGTAAACATGTCTGTCTCTGGCGGGTGACTGGCCTGGCAGCGTGGCCACGCTGTCATGAACTTTCTTTATTAAATAAACCTTCTTATTATTAATAATGACTCAGAATGATTAATGTAAACGGCTCATCGTTTGTCCTTTAATAATTCCCATTACAACGACTTCAAACTGGAAATGGTAACAACAGATGAGGTACTCAAAAAACTGAGCGCCCTCCAGGGGATCAATAAAGGAATATCTTATCTTATCTTATCTTAACCCAACAAGGCCACTGGCCATGACAACATCCCCTCCAAATTCCTCAGAGACTCAGCAGCCGCCATCACCCCAGTCATCACACACATAATAAACCTCTCCATAAAACAGGGACACGTCCCCAAGGACTTCAAAATTGCGAGAGTGACCCCCCTGCACAAAAAAGGCAGTAAATTAGACCCAGGCAACTACCGCCCTGTTTCTATCCTTACCTCCATCTCGAAAGTCATGGAAAAAATTGTATACGAACAGGTCGAAAAATACCTTGCGGAAAAAAATCTAATCTACGAATTCCAATCTGGCTTCAGAACATCCCACTCCACTGACACATGCCTTCTCTCTTTAAACGACCACATCAAACAAGAGGTGGACGCGGGCAAATACTGCGGCATGGTCATGCTGGACCTACAAAAGGCCTTCGACACTGTCAATCACACCATTCTGATTGACAAGCTAAAAGCAATTGGTTTTGATAGTCTATCAGTGAGCTGGATGCAATCCTACCTGGAGGGGAGAGAGCAGATGGTGGAGGTAAACGGTACCCTATCCCCCCCCCTCACAGTAAACTGTGGTGTTCCACAAGGAAGCATACTAGGTCCGCTACTGTTCCTAATTTATGCAAATGACATGTCGTCAGCTTGTGACTGCAACTTGTTCCTGTTTGCGGACGACTCAGCCCTGCTGGTCTCTGACAAGAACAAGTTACAGGTTGAAAAAACCCTCAGCTCAGAACTAGGCAAAATCTGCATATGGCTCGCTGATAACAAACTATCATTACACATGGGCAAAACAGAGTCCATTCTCTTCGGTTCAAATAACAAACTCAGCAAGACCGACGGCTTCTCAGTTACAGTGGGTGACAATATTGTCACAAGGAAAGAAGATATTACCTACCTGGGTTCCATCCTAGAGGCAAATCTTTCCTGTGACAAAATGGCATCCAATGTAATAAAAAAAGTCAACCAACGAACACGATTCTTGTACCGGATCTCCTCACTGGTAAACAAGAATACCCTGAAGACTCTAGCAGGAGCACTCATTCAAGGGTACTACGACTATGCTTGCACCTCATGGTACCAAAGCACCTCAAAGGCGCTAAAAACAAAATTACAAACATCTCAAAACAAACTGGTCAGACTACTGCTTGACCTTACTCCTAGAACCCACCTCACCCCTGCCCACTTTGACAACCTAGGATGGCTTAGAGTAGACGACAGAGTACAGCAACTTGCAATGGGCCTGGTCTACAAGATACACTACACGACCAAGGTACCCATGTACATGACAAAATACTTCCCAAAGGTCAGTGAATACCACGATCACAACACCAGAGGGAGCTCCACAAATCATGTTAAACCCAGATTCGGCTCAAACAAGGGACTAAACACGTTTCGCAATTATGCCACATCAATGTGGAACGCCCTACCCAAAGCTGTAAAGGAATGTGAATCACTACCCACTTTCAAAAACACTCTCAAAAAACACCTAAGGGAGACTGCAACTCGAAACTGGCCCCTGTAAATGTCCGAACACAACCCCCTCCAATGTACAGTAAATTACCAAGTATGGTCTTGTCAATAATCCAATGTACAGTGTTGTTTGTACAGTTGTACAGTGTCCCCCACCCACCCCTCCTACCCAACCCCCCCCCACTCCTACCCAACCCCCCCCCCCCCCCACTCCTACCCAACCCCCCCCCCCCCCACCCACCCAACCACCTCCAATGTACAGTCCCCCCCCACCCCCACCTACCCAATCCAATGTACAGTTTCTACGCCTAATGTATATACTCTTTTCTTTCTGGACTCTTTTTGTATCACAAACAGTACTGTAATTGCAAATCTGGTATGTCATAAATGTATAGATGTAGCAGTACTGTCTATCTGTATGTCATATATGTTACGATGAATTGAAAATGGGGGACCCTGATGTAAACAAGACGAAAGTCTTTCTCTGGTCTGCATCCCCTTAACAATTGTATGTATTGAGCCGTACTGTACTGTACCCATTCTGCAATCTGTTAATAAAGTTTTCATTCATTCATTCATTCATTCATTCATTCATTCATTCATTCATTCATTCATTCACATCAAAAGGGTCAAATAGACCCTATTCACAGCAGCCATCTTGTGAGCCAGATTGACAACAATTGACCAACATATGGACACAGCAACTTGATTAATTACACATGTGTCAGTCTGGTTCACAGGATGTAGGTTTACCCTGCTGTGTCAAGATGGCTGCTGTGAAAAGGGCCTATTAACACAACTGCTCGTTAGTACACTAAATTAGGTTGGCACAGATGCTTGATTGAAAGGTACAGTCTAAATGTGCTGAAATCAATGTGAAAAGAACAGATTCACACCCAGGCATAGAATACATTTCACTTCAAACTTTTATTACGCTTGTTGTTGCATACATGTCACGGCGTGTGGACATCAAAAAGTGCTTGTGCTGGGCGGCTAGGTGGTGTAGTGGGCAAGGCACCCGCCACCAACGCAGGGTTCAAGCCCAGCTCTCGCCGTTGCTACCAGCTTGGCTGGTCGTTCATACTAACACAATTGGCAGTGTTAGGGGTGGGAAAGCTGTAGGGGGTAGGTGCGCAGCGACCAGGAAGGGGATTGGCATAACGACTAACATTGGGATGGGAGAAAACGGAGGAAAAAGGAGGGGGGAAAGATAAAAAATATCATGTCAGAGTCTAAGTGAGAAATGCATTCAGGGTAACTGGAGGATTTAACTAGAGGTTGCCAGGGCCTGGTTGTCGTTATGTTCTCCTTGCAAGTGCTTTCTGTAAGACCGAATGAAAGAAAATGTTCTGCTACAAACTCCCTCACAACATTGGAAATAAGTGGATGAAGCGTTTATATTGTGTGCTACTCGTAAATGTGAAAAGAGAGACTTGGCATCACCAGGAATTAGCCTTTTGCATTTAAAGCGTATACGCCATCTGCCTTGATATGTTAGAACTCTTAACTAAGTGATCACTTACAAATTCTCTGTAAAGTTTTGAGAACTTGAGCCTGGGGCCTATTTTGGGGATGAGGTTCCGTATTGTTTCGTCATCTAAAAGTTGAAACGCCTCCTCATCGATATCTTGATCTGAAAGACAGAAAAAAAAATACTTTTACAGTAATTTCAGTGCCATCCAGTGGCAGCAAACTCCAACACAGGACCAGGCTTGCAGGACCAGAGACCAGGACCTTCCTGATGACTTGTCGTACAGAACTTGTAAGTCGCTTTGGATAAAAGCGTCAGCTAAATGACTAAATGTAAATGTAGGACAAGAACAGGATGAGAACCAAGATGAAGAACAGAATAATGTGTGTGAGCATGCATGTGTGTTGAAACCCAACTGAACAATACTGCTTAGTCATGGAAACATTTTCATGGTCAAGAAAGTAAAAATTCTCACCTTTAAAACTGTCTGTGAGCTCTGGCAATTGCCACTCAATTAGCTTTTCTGTGACAAAGCTGTCCATCAAGACTGGCCTGAAACAAAACAGAAAGCAATGTGGAAATGTACACATCTGCAATTAATTAATGCCTCATGCCCAAGTACTCAGCCATGTGTGAACGATAGGCCAAGTACTAGCTGACATAGCAGCCTAGAATATTTAGCACTGAATTCAGGTGTAAAAAGCCTCACCACATGTCTGGCTTCCGTAGTCTACTGCTTAATTTAGTATAGGATGTTGTAAATTGATGCCGGAATCGCGGGACATTAGAGAGATGGTGGAAAATGTTGACCTCAAAATGGCGCAAAATCACAGTATGTAGCTAGCTAGCCAACCAGCTATGTCGCCACATTGAGAGGACAACAGCTTTATTACACACATATGGTTAATAAAGATATCAATCATAACGTTACACAGCTATAGATAGTCTCCAGTTAATCTGGTATCATTACAACCCAAAACACGCAATAACAGTAACGTTAGTACTAGTACTGGCTAACTAGGTCTAGCTACTAGCCAGAACCTTTGTGCCTAACTAATACTCAGACTTGGTCACTTTCGGTAGCATGCTTGAACGGTAACGATTTATGTGTCGTGTCGTGTGGCTTATTTATTAAGAGGTTACCACATTTTTACAAGGTTAGAGATGAACCGATTATAGAAATGAGTAGCTAAGTTGCAACTTGCGGTGGCTAGCTAGCTAGGTAACAAGTCCCAGCTAGCCACTAGCTGATGACTACCTGTACGTAGCTACAGACTAGCTGTGAAGAGCTAGCTAATTTAGTTCCACAACGTTCACAGTGCATGGTTAACATGACGCTATAGGCACAATGGATGGGTTGAGATATAAATACTGTGCTAATGAAACAAGATCTTACCTTGAGTCAGTGAAGTCTATTCTGTGAAGAGGGTTTGTTGACCGTGACTGTGAACGTGACCGTCTGTCTGACTGACTGACTGGAGTAGACAAAAGGCTTGTATGATAGTTCCCAGTGGGGGAGGGGTGTAGCTTTGCAGATCCCGGCGGAACCACCCAGCTCTCTGACCCAACACACGGGTTATGTCTCAGAAAATTTACCCATAATTATTATAACTCACAAATTGGGTCAAAATAAAATCTCAATAACCCAAATAATGGTTATGCTCAGAGAATTAACCCAGAATTTTGACCCAACACGATTAACCAAGAAATTGGGTTATAGAATTGACCCATCCGTTTTAGCTAATGTTTGATATATTGCTTGATGTATTTCCTCAGATAGCTTGTATACATTTACATTTTACATTTAGTCATTTAACTGACACTTTTATCCAAAGCGACTTACAAATTGTGAACATGAAGTCAGCAGGAGGGGTACACCTCTGGGGGTGACAGTGGCTCAGGAGGTAGAGCTGTCGTCTGGTAATCGGAAGGTTCCCGGTTAGATTCCCACTCCCCCTGGGACCTGGGCAGCGTGTTGAAGTGTCCTTGAGCAAGACACTTAACCCCTAATTGCTCCAGATGAGAAAGTTGGCACCTTGCATGGTTTCCTCTGCCGTCAGTGTGTGAATGTGTGAGTGAATGGGTGAATGTGAGGAACAAAAATTGTAAAGCGCTTTGGATAAAAGCGCTATATAAATGCACAATTTACCATTTAAGAGTGGGTGGTATTGTTCATCTAGCAGTGTTGAACTGCAGTGCTATACTCTGAGTACATAGTAGTATTGACATATAATAGGTATAGGCATAGTAGATAGTAGTATAGACATAGTAGTAAAGTATATTTAGAATTTTAATATAGATTTATTTGATATACATTTCAATAGAACTGGCACCAAAGTCTGACACCAAATTCTGATTTATAGTGTCCTTGCATGTAACCATGGTAACCACTCCCCGGCCCCAACATTACACATTACACACAAGACAAAGATACACAGCATACTCAAACCTACAACAAACTGACCGGATCTGATTTAATTTGTCAAAGGTAATAAATCTGTAATGCTAAAACACACAGATACCTCATGTTTATACTTCAGAAGTATGATATTTGGACTATAAAATGAATGGAAGTGAATGAGGAGCCTGACACCTGGGGACGAATGCTGGACAACAGGGACAGCGGTGGTCACTAGCTTCCTTGTAGATGCAAATAGAGGTAAGACTGCTGAAACTTGAAAAAGTTATACTAAAGTGAACTATCCCTTTAACCACAGTTTTATTTGTGAAATAGAGTTTACTCGCCTTTTTAAACTGATATTAATGCTTGTGATAAAAATTCATATTATATAGTATATATTATGTACTGTATATATTCTGGCATTGTGCCCATGCACTGGTGTTCATAACATCACTGTGATTGACTGGCCACAGCATCACTGTGTGTACAGTACACCCTCATCCCCAGCCTCCTCCAGCCCTGGGAAAGTATTCTCATATCTTTCCTCCTGCCCTATCGGACATAATTATGGTATTTGGGAGAATGACTTCATATACATACTGGAGCTGTGGTTCTTTTACATGTTCGCATCAATGGTGGGAGCTTGAGTTGAAGCCTCCACATCATTTCCCCCGCACCAAGCCTTTACTTGTGCCTTGTACTTCGGCTCCTTAAAAAAAAGAAAATCCAGATAAAGATAATGTCTGGGAAAAGAGATTTCATAGGGGGAGAGAGAGGGGGGGGGGGGGGGGGGTATCTGAGTCAGTATTAACTGAATGCCACAGTGTGGTTTCATTGAAGCACTTGCTACAAGGTTAGCGGCGTGACTCAGGCTGTTCATAATGCAAGCGGTTGTTCATTTCCTGAGCTCCCCCCACTCCCCTCTCATCCCCTCCGACAGATAAGGACAACCGGCTCTGGGAGACAAACGCCCAACAATGTCCCCTTTTGTCCTTCGGGGCTGCTTATACACAGTAAACTGTACGTTGGTAGCGAAGGAACTCATTAATCCTCCTTGAAGTTTGAGCACCGGGAGCCCTGTGGAGGCACAGTCAGCTTAAAAAGCCTAGGCATTCAGGATGACAGTGCTGTGGTGTGTGTGTGTGTGTGTGTGTGTGTAGAGACCCATTCACAGAGTGATTCACCAATAGGAGATAGCATCACACGGCTCGTCATAGATCTGAAGAAGAGAAGAGCCCTGCCGGCATGTGGGGCAGAACCTCTAATGGTTCTTTTATAATGAATAATACCTCCAGTGCACACTTTTCAATTTCCCTGCGGTTTTATCCCCCCCCCCCCCCGTTGCCTTGGAATCCTTGTGCACAAGTCATCAGAAAAGGAATCTCTGAACGGGGCAACAAGTCAGACCCATTTGCTGCCGTCGGTATATGGAAATTCTGCCGGGTGTTTGCGGGGCGATGAAAAAACACATTAAGGACAAATAGTCGTTTTTCACTGAATGTCGTTTCTCTGGTGGTGCTGCTATAGGTATGAAGGACCTGGAGACTCAGTGTCAGCAGTTCCAGTGGTACCTGCTGGCTCAGCTATTGAAGACTGGCAGCGAAGGGGAGGTCCATTACAGGGACTTGAACAGGCGATTATAACGCATATTGTGAATCTTTCCATAGAATCGGGAACGTTTCCAAGTGAGCTTAAGCTGGCCAGAGTAATACCACTTTACAAAAAAGGCAGCAAGCAGGACCATGGTAACTACCGGCCTGTGTCCATCTTATGTGTCATGTCCAAGGTCATAGAAAAGATAATATATGAACAATGTATCAATATATTACATCCCATAACTTGCTATATGAATTTCAATCAGGGTTTAGAAAGTCCCACTCCACAGGTTTTAATGGTTTTGCCACAAACTGGGCCAGCTCATACTTGACGGGAAGGGAACAACGTGTAGAGGTGGGAGGGGTCCTTTCAGATCTGAGGACGGTGGACTGCGGGGTCCCTCAGGGCAGTGTGCTGGGGCCCTTGTTCTTTCTTCTTTATATAAATGACATGCAGTCAGCCTGCTCATGTGATCTCCTGCTCTACGCGGATGATTCGGCTCTCATGGTGTCAAATAAAATCAAAACGGTTATTGAAAGCAGACTTAGCATGGAGTTAGAAAATGTCAGTCAGTGGCTTTCAGAAAATCGACTGTCTCTCCATTTAGGAAAAAACAGAATCCATTTTATTTTCTACTACAAGGAAACAGAAAAAACAGGAAGGTTTCAAGATACAGTTAAAAAAAAATTCTATCTACAATTAAGAGCAGCTTTGAAGGCTCACGGAGTCCCATTAAAAATTCCACTTGAGCACGACAGATTTCACAAATTATTTTATGAAAAGGAGACATCGAGAGGCTTTGTCTCTGACTTTTATCGTCACTTACTTACGTCCTCATATGATGTCCTTCCCCTAGACTCGGTTTGGAGGAAGGATATCCCAAACTTGGAAGTAGATTTTGATTGGGATGCAGTCTTGGCAAACGTTCGGCTATCATCACGCAACCCGGATCACCAACAGATTAATCTTAATTTTGTTCATAGGATTTACCTGACTCTTAGATGTTTGCACCTAATGGGGCTCAGACAAGACCCTCGATGCTCCTTGTGTTTAAACGGTGCTCTTGGTACATTTATGCATATGTATTGGGAATGCCCTCCTGTTAAGATATTCTGGGGAAAAGTAACCACTCAATTATCAGAATTTATCTCTGACCATACCTACACTGTCTTCTGTATTGTTGTTGAATGATGTTTCTCAGTTATCAACCTCTGTACATGTAAAGAGACTAATTTTGTCCGGTCTTACGGCTGCCAAAAAGTTGATAGCGTCACACTGGATTCAACTGGATAAAATGTGCCGGAAGGTATGGGTTCTTACCTATCTCGATGTGATTTATCTAGAGATATATACTGCACGAATTTTAGGTGTTAATGAAGCCAACATAGCAATCTGGTTAGCTGTGGTGGAGAAGAGAACTTGTAATTTCTTATGTTAAATGGAATAGTGGATGTATTGTATAGTCCAAGTGGGGGTCCTGAGGGGGGGGGGGGGTGGAGGGGGAGGGGGGGGGAAGGAAAGAGCGAGGAAGAGCAAGCAAGAGCACATGTATTCTATTGTATTTATTATTTTTATGTCTTTTAATCTACATTTATTTTGATTTAATTACTGGACTGTCATTATTGTTATTATTATTTCTGTCATTGTCCTGTGATTTATCATAGATTTTTACTGTTACTGTATTGTTTGTCTAGTTTTATGTTAAAAAAGGGAAAATAAAAAACATTTGTTCAAAAAAAAAAGATACAGTTACAGTAGGTAGCTCAGTGGTCACCAGTACCAAATCAGTGGTGTATCTAGGGTGTACTTTAGAAAACACACTATCAGAATAGAATAGAATAGAATAGAATAGAATAGAAATACTTTTATTATACCGTGGGAAATTTGACACTGCAAATCGCTCAACATTTAAATGTTTAAACATTTAGACAGAACAGGTCACGAATAAGAATAATAAAACAATCAAATCAAGTTGCCTAAGATAAGAGTAGAGTAAATAGAATAAAAATGGAATAAAATATACAGTAAATAAATACAGTAAAAAATATACTGAGGTCTACAGTAGGTGTAATATTGCACAGTGCTGTTTCAAAATAAGTCCAGGAAGATGGTAACTGCCACTCTGTGCTCAGTGATGCAGTGAGGCACAGTGATGCATTGTATAGTCTGATGGTTGTTGGAATGAAGGACTTCCTGTGCCGTTCAGTGCTGCATTTGGGTAGTGTGAGCCTGGCACTGAACCTGCTCCTCCTGTCCGCCAAGTCTGTGTATAGTGGGTGGGAGGGGTTTTCCCTGATGGCCTGGAGCTTAGCAAGGCTCCTCCTCTCCGCCACCCTCGCTAGGGAGTCCAGCTCCACCCCAACCACGCTACTGGCCTTCCTGACCAGCTTATCCAGCCTGTTTGTGTCCCCTGCTCTCAGTCCGCTGCCCCAGCAGGTCACAGCGTACAAGAAGGCACCCGCCACCACAGACTCATAGAACATCCTCAACATCCTTGTACAGATATTGAAGGATCTCAGCTTTCTGAGGAAGTAGAGTCGGCTCTGGCCCTTCTTGTACAGTGCCTCTGCGTGTTCTGACCCGTTCAGTTTGTTGTCGATGTGCACACCAAGGTATTTGTACACCTCAACCATGTCCACATCAACTCCCCTGATGGAAACAGGGGTCACAGGTGCGCTCCTCCTCCTCCCCAGCTCCACAACCAGTTCCTTGGTCTTCGCCACATTTAGCTGAAGGTGGTTTTTATCGCCCCATGTGACAAAGTCCACTACCAGTTCCCGGTATTCCCTCTCGTCACCGTCCTTTATACATCCCACTATCGCAGAGTCATCAGAAAACTTCTGGAGGTGGCAGGACTCTGACCGATAGTGGAAGTCGTTGGTGTAGACAGTGAAGAGGAAGGGAGAGAGGAAAGGGGAAAACATGTCAAAAAAAGTAATAGCCAAGGTTAACAACAGAATAAAATTCCTAGCAAGAAATTCGAAATACCTGGACAGGAAAGCTCTTAGAGCACTTGCCGGGGCATTAGTTCAGTGTAATTTTGACTATGCTTGCTTGTACTGGTATGACAGTGCCCCCAGCAACTTGAAAAATAGACTTCAACCTGCCCAGAACAAGCTAGTTAGGATAGTCCTGCAGCTCCCCACTCATACTCATTTAGACCAGCTCCAATTCAATAGCCTGGGGTGGCTCAGGGTGGAAAAAGAGTATCCATGATAAAACTATGCCTAGTCTATAAAGGGGAGGTGCCAAGCTACCTTCAAAATTACTTCCAATATGTAAAAAACAATCATAGCCATGAAACCAGAGGTAGAGACACAAACATAGTTCCGTTTTTCAAACTCATTACGTACGGCCAGCAGACCTTTCTTTACTCAGCTGCAGTTCTGTGGAACAGCCTGCCCAGCAGCATCAAACAGGCCCCCGGGTTAACTGGCTTCAAAAACCATGTACGATCATGGCTATCGGCATAGGAAAGAGAGGGTAGTATATTTATTTATTATTCTTTTTATATTCAACTGTATATGCATATTGTAATGTTTTATGATGTTGTTTTATGTTGATGTATGTCCTGTTTTTTAATACCAGGGACCATGATCTTTTCATCAGAATTTCCCTCATATCCAACAAACCATAGTAATAAACTCCACTTACCTTTCTGTCGGACATCTAGCCATCAATTCAACATTAGCTTTAGAGGTTCAAAACTCTGGAACACTCTAAGTTCATCATTGAGGTCAACAACCTCCTTATCTATATTTAAAAAAAACAATTCAAATCTAATAAAATTTCATCATAAATCACCATCACATTACTCCTGTGCATCAGTGTTACATCTACTGTATGGCTGCTTGTTTCTTTTTCCTCATTATATACTGTTAATATGTTATTCTCCTCTCCTTTGCCCTCTTGTACTAAAAAAATCAATCTTCCATGTTTTTGCTATAGTGTCTGCCTTATGTCTCTGATCCTGTTTTGTAGTTTATTTTCTAGACCATGTTTACATGTATTTCGTTCATATTGTTTATGGACAATGAGATGGGAGTGGAACTTTGTACAAGCTCTTTGGGCTTCGTTCCCTCCTAGCACTGTTTTTTTTTAATAATGTGCTAAAATAAATAAACTAAACTAAACATGATGGAAATAAGTACTTGCATTTTATCATGTTTTTATCCCTTGGATGATGTCTCTAATCCACAATAAAATCAATCAATCAATACAGGCAATACGGTAAAACATAATGTTAGTGTTTTCAGATGCACCTCGTATAGTCAACTGACTCCCTGACTCTGTCACTCACTCACCCACTCACTCACCTTAAAAGAGATCTTTGATCTCAAGTGACTACCTGGTAAAATAAAGGTTAAATAAAACTCACTCACTCACTCACTCTCTCACTCTGTCTCTCACTCACTCAATCACTCTCTCACTCACTCTATCATTCACTCACTCACTCTGTCTCTCACTCACTCACTCTATCATTCACTCACTCACTCTCTCACCCACTCTCTCCCCTCTCACTCACTCTCACTCTGTCTCTCTCTTACTCCCTCTGTCTCTCACTCACTCACTCACTCAATCACTCTATCATTCACTCACTCACTCACTCACTCACTCAATCACTCACTCTCACTCTGTCTCTCACTCACTCACTCACTCACTCAATCACTCACTCTATCATTCACTCACTCACTCTCTCTCACCCACTCTCTCTCTCACTCTCTCACCCACTCTCTCTCACTCTCTCACCCACTCACTCTCTCTCACTCCCTCTGTCTCCCACTCACTCTCTCACTCTGTCTCTCACTCACTCCCTCTGTCTCTCACTCACTCACTCACTCGTTGTTGTTGTTTCAATACAGAGATTGGAGAGTAGAGGACACGAGGTGGACACCCTCATAGCAGAGGACATGAAGAGGAAAGGAGGGGCTGTCGGGACACAGTGCTCCTGTGGTGGAGGAGGAGGTGCTGTCTGTCTGGAGCTCTGCCCTCACTGTCAGCTGAGACCATGGAGCCTAAAGCACCCTGGAGCAGAGAGGTACATACACACACACACACACACACACACACACACACGCACAAACACACATGCACAAACACCAAGCACACACATGCACAAACACACATGCACACGCACAAACACACACACATGCACAAACACCAAGCACACACACACGCACAAACACAGAAACACACACACACAAACACACACACAAACTCAAGCACACACACGCACAAACACACACACATGCACAAACACCAAGCACACACATGCACAAACACACACATACAAGCACATACACTAAACACACATGCACGCACACCAAGCACACACACCAAGCACACACATATGCACGCACACACACACACAAATACGCACAAGCACACACACACAAGCAGGAATCTGTTTTTTCCTGATAGACAGACAACCATCAATTGTTGTTTCACAACGCCTTGCGGCTGAATTGGAACAAAACAAGCAGCACTTGACAAACTCTATCTATGTAGGGCTCTGGCCACAAATTGCCGTCTACACCAAAACTCCACGTCTGCGCAGCTGACCGAGCTTGTTGTGACAAGAGTTATTTCTGAACCCCTGTAAGTCCTGTGATCAGCTCTGAATCACACCGTGTGTGACACACCTCGTACTTAACCCGGTCATCACTGCACTGCATGGACCGTACATGTAAACATGAGAGGCCAGGGATGGGGATCCATAAAAACAGAGCTTTGTTTGTGACCCCCCCCCCCCTACATAGTCATGTGTAGAGAGAATGGTGCATTTTTACACAAAACTATGTTTTTTTATTTCCCCTTCTCAGGCTATTTAACTTTATTAATGATTGCATGAGGGCATTAGACTTAAAATATTAGTTATTTCACAAGAATAAAGCATCTATACTAAAAATGTTAAACATGATGTTGTATTTATATATATGGTTTTGCAACTCCTGACAATTATTTTGTGACCCACTGGGTGGGGTTTGGGGGGGTCAGCATGAGAACCAATGATCTAAAGAACATTTCTAGGCCATATGGCCAAATCATTGTGTTTTTGTTAGTTTTGACTGTATTTGACGATATAGATCACATTTGAATGTGATGTGACATATTTGTATTGTTTGCCATTATGCCACACATAAACATAAACATAAAAAATTGTCTTTTCTCATCTCCCAACTCCCATCTCATCTTATTTATTGTCCCTCTGCTGTTGTGCAATACTGTACCTTTTGCATGGATCCATGATGATATCCTGTACTTTAAAACAACACACAGGTTCATCCGTCTGAGTGTCAGACTCCTACCGTTCGACCACCACGTCGGAACCCACTCGGGGAACTTCGAGGCGGCCCTGCCGACCCGCACCAGGGTGTCCGGTCTGATCAGAAAGATCCGGGAGCGGCTCGGGATCCAGACCTCCAGGCTAGAGGTGTTCCGGAACTGGGTGCCCAGCGAGGAGTCCTACCTGCCCCCGGAGAGCTCCCTGGAGGAGTGTGGCTTCATGGGGGGGCCCAAGGAGTCCCCACCGGAGGCCACGCTTTACTACGACTATAGAGTGGAGTTCTCAGACTGTCCCGTCCTTAACTGTGACCACTACTTTGGATCAAAGCAATCTCCGGTTGGAGAAGGGCCCCGGGACGGGCCTGGCTAGTTAACTGTTAGGTTTTATGTTTTTTTTTAAGTGTGTTTTTGTTTGTTGCTCCTCCCAGGCAGTGTGTCGAAGTGTCCTTGAGCAAGACACTTAACCCCTAATTGCTCCCAATGAGCAGGTTGACACCTTCCATGGTCGCCTCCGCTGTCGGTGAATAATGAGGAACAAAATTGTAAAAGAGCTATATAAATGCACCGTTTACCATTTAAAAACGGAAAGTAACGGGCAACGTCAGTAACTCAATCATTCACACATTCAGCGGCGGCTCACAGGGACACATGCATGGATGGTACTTTGCGTGAGACCAGTTCAATCCACGTGAGAAGGCTTTGCATCTGTGTGTGTCATTCGAAAGGTGCCCCATAAAAAGGTTTGCTTTCTTACTCACCGACAATGCGTGACGTGTATTTTTTGATGTAGCCTATATAAGAGGTCGCCTCTGAGAATCAATTAGCCGCATCGCAGAGTTACTGCTGTGAGCGATTAGGCCCGCTCGGTCTTAAAAGTAGATCTAACATCAGGAATCAGCAGGGTAGGTCTAACACTCAGCATCTTCTGACATGCATAAGCATTTACTGCATTTACTAAATATGCGTATGCAACTGTTGAGTATGCAACACATTAAAATATATGTGTTACACGTATAAAAGTGTGTTTTATATACATGGGCCTTGGGGCATAAGGTAGACCTGTGTGTGTGTGTGTGTGTGTGTGTGAGATGGGAGTAGTGTAGTGGAAAGTGCTTGCCTAATGGTTACCGCAGAGCAGCTATAAACAGCGGCTGGTGTGGTGGCCCACTTAAGCGTGCCCTGCGAGAGACACACCCTAAGAACCCTGCTGCTGTTCCCTCTATTAAAAGGGCACTTGGCCCACAGCTGGGTAACTAATTCAACCCAAAAGTGTGGCTGTAGCTGTATTGGTCGACCCACCCGTTGGGAGTGTTTCACCGTTCTGCAGACACTGTAATTGGTCGAGGTGCATCGAGGGCTCTCTGCAAGTGTAACACGTGAACAAAGCGCACCGTTTGTTGTGTTTTCAAAGTCAAAATAACATTTATTCAATATGTTCAAAAATAATAATATACCGGACAATATAAATATTACAAAATGGAATACTCTTTGTTGTCAATATAATTGAAGACGTAACACTGTCACCCTGGCAGTAGAGGGATTCAAAACACAGAAATTGACAGACTCAGGAACAACAGAACTGTTACGGTTTGCTGCTCTTACAGTTGTAGTGTAACCACGTAAAAATATCAGGCACTGTATTCATACAGTTTCTGCGAATAGGAGTTCTGATCCTCGGTCGCTGGTCAGGTTGACCGCATAAACTCCCACGGTAGGATTTATGAGGCAAACTGGTCTCAGGCCAGCACTTCTGTTCTAAGATGCTTTGATGAATAATGGACCCAGACTACTAGCGGTAAGGCTTTGCCACAATGCAGCTACTGTATATTCTGTACAAGGCTGTAGATGACAATGTCGGTGGTCCATTGAAACCTCAACCTTACGGTAATAATGAGCTGAACATGTTGTTTTTCACTACAGTAGCTCCATTATGTGTCCATACTACAGACGTACAGTAGCCTACTGGAGTGGCTGCAGCAGCCTGTTTGTCATTCTCTCAAATCTTGTGAATGTAAACTGGATTGGCAAATGTAGCACGAGACTCGTGTCTCTCGATAAACCGCTGGCAAGATCGTTCCTCACGACAGCTGAAGGTTTCCCACTTTTCCGTCGGTCTAGCAGTAATAACGCTATAGCAAAAGTCTATGATAGCCTAATTTTTTATTTAATTAAATGAAAATGCAATAAGACCCCTCTAAATTTGCAAGTATGCATCACAGTTTTGGATTAACGTCTAAAAATATAGCATTGGTTTATAAATCATTAAAAAAGTTATTCCAGTATTTTGTGTGTATATATATATATATATCTATCTTTTGCTGGTTTTGATTTCATTGGTTATGTTCTGCACACAGAATACTGTGTACTTTGCTGCCAGTAGCCTTGAGGATACTGAAATAGTTCATTCATGCTAGCAAGTAACCACTGCCCATTACCACAGACAGCTATTTTCTACACTGCCAATCCCCTATTTTATGAGTATGGAGACTAGTCCACCGTTATGTTTTTCATAGGCCGGCAAGAAGTAGAGTCAACAAAATACTTGTTTTTGCAAACCTGCCTTGACCATCCATCTTCCAAAAGAATGCCCCGTGGTTATTTGGTTTGAGATGGCAGCTTTGGTTCATGAGATGAGACTCAGGGGCAACAGCATAGTCAGTCTTGCTTTGATTACTTGTCTCGCGAGGTTCTATACACAGAAAAAGCGTTATATTATAAACTTGGTCTCACAATGTGAGAGAGAGAGATGAGAGGGGAGAAGTGCACCGATGGCGTCTGCTTTCCTTTGGTTGTGGAACCACATTGGGTGAGACATACTGATATACATTCAACACCCTTGGATACAGTGGGGAGAGAGAATGAATCCGGAATGAAAACCTCCTCCAGAGAGTCCAGTTGCTCTTGATGGTCCAGCGGCACTGCTTTTGCTTCAGCACTTAGTAGTAAGAGAGTTTTTCCTCGCGGGACCAGATTCAATCTTGGCCACCAGCAGTCTGAGGGAGTCTCCAGATGACCGAATGAGCTCTCTCCCCCTGGAGAGAAGAGAATAAAAGAAGAGAAGACAATGAAGCTAAAACAATTGACGAGGGGATGAAGATAATGTCCTTATTTAAAGGGGAACTTCACAAAAAGAAAAAAAACAATGCTGATTTATTTTACACATAATCTCACACACATCTCAAAAACAGTCTTCAACAGTCAGTGATGTCGTCAGGGACATTTAATCCTTGTGTTGTGTTGATTACAGCTCAATGGGATTATAAGGTAGCAGTCCCTATAAGACAAGGCATTGATATTCTTTCATCTCTATCATTTCATGGTGCTGTAACTAACACAATGCACGGATTCAATGTCCCCGATGACATCACTGGTGGTGAACATATTCATCGATGAGATATGACCTTTTGCAGACTATTTTACTGTATATGTGATATACTGTACTCTTTACAAGTACAAAGTTCAAAGGCAGAACACTTAAATATCAATCAATAGTATCGGACTATCGATGAGCTTGTAAATAAACCCCTTGCTAGTCTGGACTAATCTGGTGTCAGAGTAATCCATGGACCATATTGACACGGTGGCATATTGACATTTTTCTCTTATGTCATGCTTATGGCCAATAGTCCAGGACTTACACGTGGTATTCCATGCCGACTAGGCTGATGCCGTTGACAGCCAGGATGCGATCGCCCACTCTCAGCCTCTGGCACTGGGCAGCAGGGGAGTCGGGCACAACTGACTTGATATAGATCCCATTCATCTTCAGAGGACTTTTCTGTACAGATGATACAAGACAGAGCAGATGGCATGAAGAGGTGCACTGACTGACTGACTGACTGACTGACTGACTGAGGCCATGAGATGTCAGTAAAACAGTATGTCATTTCAAATCATTTGTACACCTTGCATACACTTAATGCTGAATTTCCTGAATTTGCCCAATGGGATCAATAAAGGAATATCTTATCTTATCTTAATGCCTAATGCATGTGTGTTTCACTTTCTGCAAACAAAATGCAGAGTTCTACACAAGGGTTCCATAGCTCAAATGGAAAGGAAAGGGACGTTTTTATTTGCCAAGTACATTTATATATACATATATATATATACAGATATACCAGGAATGTATCCTCTGCATTTAACCCATCTTGACTATTTAGGGGCAGTGGGCAGCCACAGTACAGCGCCCAGACGGCCAACCCCAGTTCTAATGCCGGTGCCTGGTCAAGCGCAAGTACTAACCACTGCGCCACCATACCGGAAACCAGCCAGGCGTGGTTACTGACAAAATATGTGATGTTATTCTTGATGAAAATCATAATTTAGTATCGGGTTATCACTCGTGTGGTGATATGAAATGACTAAACTAGTGAAATTGATTCTGCACGTTAGTCGCAATCCAGCCTACAATGTTGCTGCTATAGAAACTGTGATCGTAGTGTTTCAGTGTTTTGGGTTCACTGCTCTGAATCTCTTCATGATGTAAACAACATAAAGCTACCCGTCCACATTATATCTATGTTTGGGCATGTTTTCTTTTCAGATCAGGAAAGTTCAGATCGTGTCAAGTCAGTTTCCATAGAAAAGTAGACTAAATTACTTTGAAATAGTCAACTTCCATCACTCATTCATTCCATTGTCCTACTGGTATGTGGCAAAACAATACTCGCCTGGTACTTCAAATCAAAACAAAGATGTATTTAAAAATACTATGTGACCCGGGTGTGTCAGCGAATAGCTGTAGTAGAATACAGTATACAATGATCTATCCAATGTACTCTTTCTCCCAACCTACAGAGGGCACTGTGTCTGTAGAAAAATCCTCCTCTGTCAATATTCACCCCACATATCACACAATGCACACATCGCACAGACATACAGGCACACAAATGGAATCCTTAACTGTTGTAAGGATCTAAATCAATTGATTAAAACATGCGTTGATACTAATTATGTGGGAATAAATCCCCTTATCAGTTTCCCAAAAGAGATGACATGGACTTGTGGAGCCTCCTAAGCTCCAAATGCACAGTGGTGGAAGAAGTACACAGTTCCTTTACTTAAGTAAAAGTAGAAATACCCAGATAAATGAATACTCTGGTAAATGTTTGTGTATTCCAATGCTTGGGAGCATTCAACCCTCAATCCATTGACCTTCAAAAGGGCATGTTAAAGTGGTATGTGGTCCAGTTATGCTGCTCTGATTAAAGGTTATGTTAAAGTGGTATGTGGTCCAGTTATGCTGCTCTGATTATGTCCTCTTGAAGTTGACAGGCTTCAAATGTGAAAGTATATAATCTTCATACATTTTGCCATGTTTTCTATGCAAAATCATTTTCTTCAAAGTAACTAGTAATGGATTCAGATAAATGTAGTGGAGTAAAAGTATAACGTTCCCTAAAATGAAAATACTCAAGTAAAGTACGAGTAGCTTGAAATTGTACAAGTACAGTACTTGATTAAAACTACTTTCCACCGGGGCGGTCAGGTGGCGTAGCGGAGATTGCGTTCGTCACCAACACCGGAGACGCTGGATTCGCCTGTTAGAATCCAGCTCACAGCTCCGGCGTTGTCACCAGCTTGGCTGGCCGTTCACACTAATACAATTGGCTGTATTAGAGGGTGGGAAAGCTGGCGGGGTGGGTCCGGGTCGTTGTAAACAGCGACTCCTACAGTTCGGTCGTTGCGCCTGCTCAGCGCGGATAGGATCTAAGGGGGGTAGTGTGATCCTTCCACACGTTACACCCTCTCAGTGAGAGTCCGCGCTGCCAGGTGAAAAGAAGCGGTTGATTGGCTAGACGTGTGTCGGAGGAAGCACGTGACCGACTGTGGGGGGTAAGTGCGCAGCGACCAGGAAGGGGATTGGGAATTGGCATAACGACTAACATTGGGATGGGAGAAAATCGGAGGAAAAAGGAGGGGGGAAAAGATCAATAAAAAAAAAAAAAAAAAAAAACTACTTTCCACCACTGCAAAAGCATCAGTAAATACACTGTAAAAAATACAATAAAAGACTCCCACTCTGTTAGAACAAAACTTTGATTAAAGTGTCATGCTTTACCTTACCCCCCCCCCCCCCTCTCTCTCTCTCTTAGCTGGCTCATGTTGCAAAAGGCATATTAATTCCCTCGGTAAGAGCATTTAGTTTGATTAGATAGGTGGTGTATGCTTTAAATCTGCCCCGTTTTAATCCCTCTAGTTTAGGGTCTAATCTGATTAGCCTTTTACCATGAGATCTAAGCAGTCATAGGGTTTCCTCCTGCTTTAACCCTATGACGACTCCCAATGTTAGTGAAACAGTCTGCTAGGACAGGCTTTCTATATTCCTTTTACGCTGCCTCCTGAGCACATCAGACGAAGAACCATATAAGTACGTTTTAAGTTTTCAGAGGAACAATGTTTTCAAACATTGTGTTGTGTTCACTCATAGTTAACCATTTCACTACCACACTACATAAGGTTAACCTTTCACTACCACAGTACAGAATGTTAGTAGTGAAAGTAGAGAAAGGTTAACCTTATGTAGTGTGGTAGTGAAAGGTTAACCTGTAGTGTGGTAGTGAAAGGGTTAATAGAAAGAAACAGACTAAGAAACGACGTAAACTCCATGATCAAAACTGCAAAAAAGAATTTCATCAATGACAAAACTGAGGAAAACAAAAACAAACCACGTGAACTTTGGAAATTACTCAATAATCAACTAGGATGCAGTAAAAAACTTAAAACCAGATTCTCAAACATAAACATAAAAACGGACAACACGCTCATCACAGACAAGCTGGATGTAGCCAATTACTTAAACATTTTCTTCACAAACATAGCCACAACACTGGTAAACAAACTACCCTCCCACTCAGGGCTTTATGGGGTAGAACACATAGTAGCTTACTACAAAAACCTAGGGGTCCGCAAGGACGACTTCAAGCTGGAAATGGTAACAACAGATGAGGTACTCAATAAACTGAGCGCCCTCCAACCTAACAAGGCCACTGGCCATGACAACATCCCCTCCAAATTCCTCAGAGACTCAGCAGCCGCCATCACCCCAATCATCACACACATAATAAACCTCTCCATAAAACAGGGACACGTCCCCAAGGACTTCAAAATTGCGAGGGTGACCCCTCTGCACAAAAAGGGCAGCAAATTAGACCCAGGCAACTACCGCCCTGTTTCTATTCTCACCTCCATCTCGAAAGTCATGGAAAAAATAGTCTACGAACAGGTCGAAAAGTACCTAGCGGAAAAAAATCTAATCTACGAATTCCAATCTGGCTTCAGAACATCCCACTCCACTGACACATGCCTTCTCTATTTGAATGACCACATCAATCAAGAGGTGGACGCAGGCAAATACTGCGGCATGGTCATGCTGGACCTACAAAAGGCCTTTGACACGGTCAATCACTCCATTCTGATTGACAAGCTAAAAGCAATTGGTTTTGATAGTCTATCAGTGAGCTGGATGCAATCCTACCTTGAGGGGAGGGAACAGATGGTGGAGGTAAACGGTACCCTATCCCCCCCTCTCACAGTGAGCTGTGGTGTTCCACAAGGAAGCATACTAGGACCGCTACTGTTCCTAATTTATGCAAATGACATGTCGTCAGCTTGTGACTGCAACTTGTTCCTGTTTGCGGACGACTCAGCCCTGCTGGTCTCTGACAAGAACAAGTTACAGGTTGAAAAAACCCTCAGCTCGGAACTAGGCAGAATCTGCATATGGCTCGCTGATAACAAACTATCATTACACATGGGCAAAACAGAGTCCATTCTCTTCGGTTCAAATAACAAACTCAGCAAGACCGACGGCTTCTCAGTTACAGTGGGTGACAATATTGTCACAAGGAAAGATGAAATTACCTACCTGGGTTCCATCCTAGAGGCTAATCTCTCCTGTGACAAAATGGCATCCAATGTAATAAAAAAAGTCAACCAACGAACTCGATTCTTGTACCGGATCTCCTCTCTGGTAAACAAGAATACCCTGAAGACTCTGGCAGGAGCACTCATTCAGGGGTACTACGACTATGCTTGCACCTCATGGTACCAAAGCACCTCAAAGGCGCTAAAAACAAAATTACAAACATCTCAAAACAAACTGGTCAGACTACTGCTTGACCTTACTCCTAGAACCCACCTCACCCCTGCCCACTTTGACAACCTAGGATGGCTTAGAGTAGATGACAGAGTACAGCAACTTGCAATGGGCCTGGTCTACAAGATACACTACACGACCAAGGTACCCATGTACATGGCAAAATACTTCCCAAAGGTCAGTGAATACCACGATCACAACACCAGAGGGAGCTCCACAAATCATGTTAAACCCAGATTCGGCTCAAATAAGGGACTAAACACGTTTCGCAATTATGCCACATCAATGTGGAACGCCCTACCCAAAGCTGTAAAGGAATGTGGATCACTACCCACTTTCAAAACCTCTCTCAAGAGACACCTACGGGAGACTGCAATTCAACACTGGCCCCTGTAAATATCCTAACCCAACCCCCTCCAATGTACAGTCATTTACCTAGTATGGTTTTGTCAATAGTCCAATGTACAATTTTGTTTGTTTGTACAGAGTCTCCCCCCCTCAATGTACAGTTTTGCTTGTTTATACAGTGTGCCCCCCCCCCCCCCCCCAACCACCTCCAATGTAAATTACCCAGTATGGTTGTCAATATCCCAGTGTACCCAACCCCCCCCACCCAACCTCCTCCAATGTACAGTTTCTACGTCAAATGTATATACTCCCTTTTCTTGACTCCTTCTGTATCACAAACAGTACTGTATTTGCAAATCTGGTATGTCATAAATGTATAGATGTAGCAGTACTGACTATCTGTATGTCATGTATGTCATATATGTCCTGATGAATTGAAAATGGGGGACCCTGGTGTAAACAAGACGAAAGTCTTTCTCTGGTCTGCATCCCCTTAACAATTGTGTGTATTGAGCTGTACTGTATTGTACCCATTCTGCAATCTGTTAATAAAGTTTTCAATCAATCAATCAATTAATGATATGTAGGGTGGTAGTGAAAGGGTTAACCTTCTGTAGTTAACCACACTACAGAAGGTTAACCTTTCACTACCACACTACAGAAAGTTAACCTTTCACTACCACACTACAGAAGGTTAGTGAAAGGGTTAACCCTTTGCAGTGTGATAGTGAAAGGGTTAACATTCTGTAGTGTGGTAGTGAAAGGTTAATATTCTGTAGTGTGGTAGTGAAAGGTTAACATTCTGTAGTGTGGTAGTGAAAGGTTAATCTTCTGTAGTGTGATAGTGAAAGGGTTAACCATCTGTAGTGTGGTAGCAGTGAAAAAAGAGTAAATAAAATAAAACAAATAAAGCTGGGCTACATGTTCCACTGTGATGTTGTGTATTTTTGGAGCAACAACTGTCATGGTGCAGCTTCTCCGTTTCCATAGCAACCTCTTTAGGAAGAATCACAGGCAAATGTAAAAGGTGACTGGCGGTCTGGAGAAGTTTAGGGACGTCTGCCTCAGCCAGTCTGCACTGTGTGGATCCATGATGGTACACCTTAAAGGAACACGCCTTACTGTCTTCTCCAGTATGTATACCAAATGTATACCAATCTTCTCTCTGAGTTCTGTAGAAAGCTATCCAGCTGCAAGCTAGCCTAGCTTAGCACAAATTAATGGAAGTAGATGCGGACCACTAGCCTATCTTAAAACTCAGAGAGAGGTGTTTTTGGTCAACAGCTAGGCTAGCTGGTCCGTATACGCTTCCATTAATTTGTGCTAAGCTAGGCTAGCTTGCAGCTGGATAGCTTTCTACAGAACGCACAGAGAGGAAATTGGTATCCATCTTAAGCGCATTTTGGTTCCGATGATGTTGGCATGTTCCTTTTAACACCCAGTCTGCCTCCCCACCCCTAAACGAGGCTGAGTGAGCGCCGCGTCCTCACCGTGCCGTCCACTAGCGCCAGGCCCAGGCCGTGAGGCCCTCTGAGAAGCCCCACAGTAAACACTTCCTCTCTGTCTTCTTCCACGTCCCCATTCCTCCTCTCTGCACATTCACTTCCTGTGGAAACACACGAGGAAGAGAGAGAGAGAGAGGCTGTGAGGAAACAGCCACCGCCTGCGACACGTAAGCCACCCCCCCAACCTCCACCCCCCAAGAAAAAGTCTAGTCTAGTCTTGTATCCACACAGAAACACATACACACACACACACACACACACATACCTGTGTGTGCTCGTGCTCACATAAGAAGTTCATTCACAGTCAGTTAATTCACTTCAACGTAATTATAATCGGGCCAAACCATGTCACCGTACGGTAGAGCGCTGCTCAGCGGGTTTCTTCCTATGAAGTGTCTGCTTCTCGTCAAAGCTACCTTCTAGGGCCAAATGTGTGATCATATGAACACCGAGGCTAAATAAGGATTATTATTTCGACTCATAAAACCCTTTTGGATCAAAGAAAGAGAGAGAGAGAAAGAGAGAGAGAGAGATTTGAGAGAGAGAA
Source organism: Notolepis coatsorum (assembly GCF_963971535.1). Classification (NCBI taxonomy): domain Eukaryota; kingdom Metazoa; phylum Chordata; class Actinopteri; order Aulopiformes; family Paralepididae; genus Notolepis; species Notolepis coatsorum. The sequence continues at coordinate 28,640,208 of NC_140178.1, forward strand.
AGCATTTTTCTTTTACATCCTATATAGGCATTGTAACATGAACTGGAGTTGATATTCAACACAGATGTTTCATTTTTGATCCCGTAAAACGAGTGCTTTGTAAAGTAACAGGGAATCCCAGTAAATGTTTATTTTAGGACTCAACAGGTTATCATTCATATGTTTATCGGTGAAATTCTCAGCTCTCGTCCCGTCACACTTCACTGTTAAAATATGTGTTAAATAGCTCTACATTCCAACAGCCATCTTTGATATAATAGTGTTTGGCCAGTAACATGGCTCTCCCAGTCCCTCCACTCTGCAGTAAACACATACATATTCTGGTATCCCGTTCCCACTTTATCAGGAGAGAGAGCCCTAGATATTTGTACTTATTTCAAGAAATCTTGCCAAGCCAGATTTACTGCTCTGGCAGATTATTTTCATTTTAAAATTTAAACACATTTAGCTTACAGTAAAAGAGTGGAGGGACTGGAAGGCCGATGTTACTGACCACACACTATATCAATAATAATGTGATGAAATCAATGAATGTAGAACTCTTTTAAACTTATTTTAACAAAAGAATACCACTTGCAACGCCTTTAACACATCCCACGCCGGAAACGGCTTACGACGTGTTTCAAGTTCATGCGAATTCTGCCAATCCACGGCGTACGACGTTATTGAGATCATATTTCATTTTTTCGCCATGTTATTCATAATTCCCTCACGGAGCATCGTCTGATGCAGTGGGAGCATGCACAACTCTGCAACGCTTCAATACTGCCACCTGGTGGATGATCGGCGAGTTGCCAAACCGGAAATGGACGAGTCGATATCGGTGCGTCTGGGAAATGCGTCCGGCACTCGCATATTGTTGCGGGACTGTATACACACGTCCGTGTGTAGCGATCGCTGCCATAACGCAATAATCAATACAATTTGGCCGTGTATTATGATTATACAAACCGGAAATGGATTTAGGAGATCGCCGTCAAATAAGTGGGATCTTTTTCCTCCAGTCTCATCGTCGAACGGTAAGAGGACACTGACGTCATTTTCAGCGCGTTTGTTTATTATTATCCATGCAAACTGCTCTGATCAATATATCACCCATACTACATAAAGCATTTACTGACGATCACGGAATTATAAACGACCCCCCCCCCCCCCCGTTCATCCGCGCATGATCAGTCATAACGTTTAGGATCATGTACAGTTGACATTTTTAATATAGCGTGTATCGCCAACAAACGGCATTTGATAATCTATATGCATTTATGCCTATATCTCACGTTCTAGGAATTACTGCAGAAAACGATAAAAACATATTTATATTCTAGACGGTATTTTCGTATGAATCTATGAATGAAAAAGTAAAATGTTCCTACATCCTGAACGATAGATAATCGATGTTGAATGGGCCATAGTAATGTCAATTTAGCAATACAATTTAAAAAGTTATAGCCCTGCAAAGAAGGTGAACATCTCCATAGGCTTACAGTGCTGGCAGAGAGTGGTATAAGATGCTCAAATTGCGTGGCAGGGAATGTGTTAAAATGTGATGTAATAAAGTTTTTTCTTTAATTATAAGCAGGCATGCTGCATTCTAATGAGCTCACCCACAGGTGGCAAGAACGCCTCATAAAAGGCTCTTTTAAAAATAGTTCTTCCAACAGCAGGGCGCAAATTAAGGCAGCTCCGGCCTGGCCATTGTGGTGTGTTGTGTGGTGCGGTGCAGTGCGGTGTTGTGTGGTGTGGTGTGGTGCTGTGCGGTGTGGTGTTGTGTGTGGTATGGTGCTGTGTGGTATGGTGATGTGTGGTGCGGTGCTTTGTGGTGTTGTGTGGTGTGGTGCTGTGTGGTGTGGTGCTAGGTGGTATGGTGATGTGTGGTATGGTGCTGTGTGGTGTGGTGCTAGGTGGTGTTGTGTGGTGTGGTGCTGTGTGGTGTGGTGCTAGGTGGTATGGTGATGTGTGGTATGGTGTGGTGCTAGGTGGTGTTGTGTGGTGTGGTGCTGTGTGGTGTGGTGCTAGGTGGTATGGTGATGTGTGGTATGGTGTGGTGCTAGGTGGTGTTGTGTGGTGTGGTGCTAGGTGGTATGGTGATGTGTGGTATGGTGCTGTGTGGTGTGGTGCTAGGTGGTGTTGTGTTGTGTGGTGCTGTGTGGTGTGGTGCAGGGTCACAACAACCACGCAGCAACAGTAGCATTCCCAACGGCGCGGCTCACGTCCTCTCTCTCTCTCTCTCTCTCTCTCTCTCTCTCTCTCTCTCTCTCTCTCTCTCTCTCTCTCTCTGACATCCAGTCTGTCTGCCCCCCACGCAGGACCTGTCCGGAACAATGCCCCGTCCCGATTAAGATTCCACGCGGCAACCCAACTGTAAATTCCCATGACGGTCAGCCGTCGCTCTTTTCTCCCCTGACATCACCACCACTCTCTGTAATTCTTGGGGCCAGATTAAAGGATTAGTGAAGCTTCCAAAATAATGTCACCCCCCGCGCTGGCAAAAAAAATAAACACGCGGAGGTAGAGCGGGAGCTCTGTATGGGAAGATCAAAGTGTAGCGGTCAGATTATATAAGCCGCGTGTCAGAGCCAGAGGTACGAAGTGGTAGCAGGCAAAGCGATCTCCCTAACCGCGCCGGTATTTAATCTTCGACAAAACCACTTGTGACAAAGGCGACTAAACTGTAGAGAGAGAGAGAGCGCAGGGTAAACGACGGTAAAGCGGCCTGATTGAGACAAATAGAAATGGAACCTTGAAGCTTAAACCCTGTCATTTGCACACAACCTTACAGGGGGGTCCTCTCAAGCAGCTTAGACCAGAGGTGAACTGCTTTGCACACAAACACAATCACATGTGACAGGCAGTGTTTTCTGAAGGTTCAATTAAGACCACTGGGCAGGGACAGAGAACCCCTGTTTATCAACAGGAAAGACCCAGGCATGGGTATCAGATGCTTCTTGGTTCGAGGACTTTCATTATGCACGCTTTTGTTAGTATCTCATGGGAGATGAGACCTAGGATGATCAGGGCTACTATCTCAAATGAGATGCATTACAACACTTGGACGTGGAACAGATGTGCTATTGATAATACACCCCGCAGTGAAGAGAGAACTATCTCATTAAATATAGGCCTATGTCTGAATAGTAAAAGGTACACACCATGATGTAAGGTCAATCCTTGTAGCAATACATAAAAGGTCAATCAAGAAGTGTATAATATATATGACCATGTAATGACATTTTCAAAAGTAACATTACTGAGCTCAGTTGCTTGTTTGTAAGCTTGAGAGTGTTGTGTTTCACATTTCTTGACAGTCTTTCCCTCTGTGGTTGGTGTTCTTAAAGAGACACTTTAAAAAAAAAAAAGGATGTTGATTTATTTTGTACATAATTTCACACACACATCCAAGTTTCAAGTTTCAAGTTTCAAAAACTCTAAACCATTTTGCACACATTTATTTAGTTTGACAGCTGTTTTTAACATAGTCATTCGCTTTCATCCAAAGCAATTGTGAACAACAAGTCAGCAGGAGGGGTGCATCTCTGGTGCATCAGAGTCAGTGGCGTTGTTCGTCAAACAGTAGATTCAAGATTCAAGAGGTTTATTTATCGTAAGTAAAAAAGTATCAAGGTACATGAGTTTGAATGTGGCCACCAGTGATGACATTGAATCCTTGTGTTGTGTTGATTACAGCTCAATGAAACTATAAGGTAGCAGACAAGGTATGGCTATTCTTTCATCTACATCATTTCATGGCGCTGTCATTTACCCTCTTGAACCTCTCTGTCATATTGTCTGTCATTGTAATTGTTTATTTGTGTCAGTAAATTAACTGAACCGAACCTCAACAGAGAGGGCCTTGAAGCAAAGTAACTATTGTGGCAAAGAGATTTGACTTAAGAGCGATGGCGGCCTATCTCACTTGAATGAAGTGATTGTTATTCCACCGCGCCGCCGACGTCCAAAATTCCCCCTCCCAGGTCAGCGATAATTTTGTTTTGTTTTTCGAGGCATTCCCTCACCTTTCTTTCCTCGACACGGCCGTACGGCGGCCTAAGCGCAGCGCCAAGAAATCAGCAGTGTCGACATTCCTGCTCACTCCCTTTAACTCCTAGAGATGACCTCATGACTGAGGCTTCTAAAAACAATAGGGCCAGAAGGAGGAAATGGCCTTTCCTTTACATAAGGAGTCCACCCTTTGGGGGGGGGGGGGGAGAGCACAGACGGTACATCCTTTCACTTCGTTTCGTATAACCTGCAGCAATCCCTCCCGTACAAAGAAGCGGGTACGGAGACGAGGGGCGGATGGAGTGCGTGGTCCACACCGCTGCACCTCTAGCGCCCTTTATGTAAACCAGGAAAACCGCTGGGGGGGGGGGGGGGGGCAGAGTATACGCCACGGGTCTATATCGGGTCAAGTAACGAAAACTATTTCCTTAATGGACTCCGTCAATCACTGTGGCTTAATTAGGTGGGGGGAGGGAAGGGAGGGCCGGAGACCTCACTCCAGAGGTTAGGCACATGGAGGGATGCCGTTTGAGCTGAGGTGGCCATGTTCCAAGTGACAGGGAGTTTATATCACTTTAATCAAAAGCCGCTGTGCGGAGGGAGGATCGTGAGCGGTTCCTTTGTTGTGATTCATCTGTGGTGACAGTGCGGGCTGCTCATCTCATCCTGCTTTTTTTTGTGTACATTTATACGCGCTCGTGTGATCATTAATCATACTTTGCTACTGGCTTTCAGCTAATGCCTTTCAGCTGCTGCTGCTGCTGTGTGTCTTTTTTATACATGGGTTTTATTATCCATCTCACATTACAGCTGTTAGATCTACTGCCTGAATCCATAGTCATAGACATTGGGGCGACAGTGGCTCAGGAGGTAGAGCAGTCGTCCGGTAATCGGGAAAAGGTTCCCGGTTCGATTCCCGCTCCCCCCGGGCAGCGTGTCGAAGTGTCCTTGAGCAAGACACTTAACCCCTAATTGCTTCCGATGAGCAGGTTGGCACCTTGCATGGTCGCCTCCGCCGTCGGTGTGTACATGAGTGAACGGGTAAAATGTTGAGGAAGGACATTGTAAAGTGCCTTGGATAAAAGCGCTATATAAATGCACCAGTCATACAGCAGCAGTTACCTTTCCTCTGCAGGCGGGCTCCTTGCCACAGGTCGGCCTCTAGCTGGGCTCCTTGCCACAGGTCGGCCTCTAGCTGGGCTCCTTCCCGCAGGTCGGCCTCTAGCTGGGCTCCTTGCCGCAGGTCGGCCTCTAGCTGGGCTCCTTGCCGCAGGTCTGCCTCTAGCTGGGCTCCTTGCCGCAGGTCGGCCTCTAGCTGGGCTCCTTGCCGCAGGTCGGCCTCTAGCTGGGCTCCTTGCCGCAGGTCGGCCTCTAGCTGGGCTCCTTCCCGCAGGTCGGCCTCTAGCTGGTTGAGCTCCATCCCCTGGGGGGTGTTGGGCGGGGTGAGCAGGCAGGAGGGGTCCAGGGCCAGGCTCTTGTGGCAGCCCAGGTCGGCCTGTCCGGGGAGGGTGTTCTGCAGCTCCAGGCTCCTCAGCTTCTGGGTCAGCACCGCCTCGCAGGAGCTCAGGTCTCCGTGAGAACCCCGGGGGGGCCGGGGGAGCGACGACGGGGGGGAGTCACCCTCCACCACGGCCCCCGGGGAAGGGCAGGTGACGGGGGCCGCCTGGCGAGCGGGGTCCTGGAAGACGGCGACGGAGGACGAGGTCGTAGACTGGCCGTCTGCGGTCGTCCCGACGAGAGTCTGCGGGGAGGATGAAAGTCAATCAATAACAGATGTGATCATTACGCCTCTCGTTATGGCGGTGACGTCTGGAGGGCCGACCGGCCGAGCAGCTAGTTACCTGCTGCGCCGCCTCGGCTTGAGCTTGGGTTTCACTGAAGGGGAGTCGGCTTATGAACTCTTGCAGATGAACAAGCTTTTCAAACAGAGTTCCCTCCATGATCGGTTTACCCAACTCCAGGTGAAACGTGTTGCTGGGCAGGATGAGCGGCGGGTGGTTGTCAAAACTTTCCAGGATGTCGGCTACAGGAAGGGAGAAAGGGACGTGACATCATCAATCACAAATGACACGAATCGGGGGGGAAACACATGGACCACATAAACACACTCTCGTGAAATTCAAACCTGATACTTAAAGTGATACTTTGATGTTTTGAATTGTAGTTGACAATGTTTTTTTTTTTTTTTTTTTACTTTTTGGTGAATTTCTGTGTGTTTCTGCTTTAAAACCATAGGAAGAGTGGAGATAGCGGCTCAGTTACCTACAGTCAAATAAGGTACCTCGTTATGAATGTTACCTAGTTAGGTAACAAGTTGAAAGGAAGCTACTTTGCAATTGAAACACAGCCAAGGCGTCATAAAGGTATGTCATATCAGGTCTCATTATCAAACAGAACAAACTATTCGGTTGTATGTGCTAACATTATATTCAATTGTCATACACTGTCATGAGACAAGTTATATCAGCATCCTGAATCATTTCCTTGACCGTAAGTACAGTGGTAGAATTTGAAGTTTTACATTAACATGTCAGCAAGTATTACACTGTCAAATGCTCTTAAAGGAATACACCAACATTATGGGAAATACGCTTACTGTGTTCTCGAGTCAGACAAGAAGATAAATACCAACTTCCTCTCTGTGCGTTCAGTAGAATTCTATCCGGCTGCAAGCTAGCCTAGCTTAGCACAAATTAATGGAAGTGGATACGGATTAGCTGATCCGTATCCTCTTCCATTCATTTGTGCTGAGCTAGGCTAGCTTGCAGCCGGATAGATTTCTTAAGAGTGTGATGAATGGTTCCCTTAAACTCAATTACAGTGGTAGCCTAGAATTTGGAGTTGTCATTGACATACTATATCATTCAACATTATAACACTGTTGAACGCTTTTGTAAAAATGAAATCATGAATATTGTTACGAACAGTTTAACGTCACAGTCACAAAGAATGGAGAGGGAGGTGGTAGTCTCTTTACTAGTTCTGGTGAACCCAGTTCCTTCCATCGCCACACCAAACAGTCTACCCTGCGGTGTCCCTGGAGTATAGCAGGTATGGCTCGCCCTGTGGTTTATACTTGGATACTAAATTAGCTTATAGGCCAACTTCCTTTTAGCTAGTTGGAGTGAAACAGCTTCTCCCCTCTTCAGAGTCCAGCACAGTTCTAGTGTAAAAGCTCTGACAATTTCCCTCTAAGATTGCCTTTGACGCATCCAAATAAGTCCAGGAGCAGTTACCCACGACGGTGGACTCCTCCCTCCGATTAAATCCTAGCATATCAGCATTGTGAATGGCAAGATTGACACACTTTAATCCAATCAAACAAATCACGAAACAGTGGATTTGCTCCCTTGTTACTTTTGCCTTGGCTTAAAAAGCACATGACAATTTTATATAACATTATAATACAACCAAAAAGTTTGTTAATGTTTGATAAAGAAAGACCTGACATACCTTTATGCCACCTTGGTTAATGTAAAGTTGTCATGACAAAAATGTCAGAACACTCTGTACTTGGTTGGGTATCGAACTCTGTACTTTTACATGTTTAGTACAAGGGTGTAATATACTAGACAAGAGGATTTGTAAGCCATACCACCTTCTGGGGAAATACTACCTCTGGACTACTAACTACTACAGAAAAACTTGAGTAACAAGTTTTTTTACAACTCAAGTTCAGACCTATGTAACTCTATTACGTTAGCACTAAAAGTGATTTCTTCAGAATGTCATCTTTCAAAAGAGACCAGGCTCATGCATATGCTATAAGTATAAAGTATGTTGTTTTGGTTTGCAAAAAAAGTATGAAGTTCAAAAAATGGCCACTTTGAGGCCACAAAAGGTTACGTACCGAAAAAAGGTATCATTGGGTACCGATACCGAATTCCAGGAACTGGTACCAGTGCCGGTATCGGTTCAAATGTGAACGGTACCCAACCCTAGTTATAGACATTCATTAACATCAATTCACATTCATGTCAGATGTTCCTTTAAAAGAAAGACTGTCAAAAAACAAAGCTGATATATTTATTTCATAATGACATCACACACATTCTGAATAACTCTCAAACCAAATTACGGTAGTTTTTTTTGGGATACGTATGCGTGACATTACAAGCACAATAAATCGTCTTTTTCTTTTTCCATTCAATCTACTTTGGATTAAAACTTGATTAACATAAACCGCAATGAGCCACGACAACAACAGCCATGTTGCCGGGTCAAGGACCAGCGCTCTGCCCAGCGGGGGTTCCGTCAGGAGCGGGGGGGGGAAGTGGCTCGGGGACAGAGGTGGGAGCCAGGTGCCAGCCGCCCCCCCGCTGGGAGAGGTGAACACGCTCCGGTGAGGCTGATTGGTGGAGACAGAGTGGGGTTTCAGTCCAGAACAGGATTATTACTCAGGGAGGATTTACACACCGGAGGCAGGGGACAAAGGGGAGCGACAGTGGCTCAGGAGGTAGAACAGTCGTCTGGTAATCCGGAGGTTCCCGGTTCGATTCCCGCTCCTCCCGGGCAGCGTGTCGAAGTGTCCTTGAGCAAGACACTTAACCCCTAATTGCTCCCGATGAGCAGGTTGGCAGCTTGCATGGTTGCCTCCGCCGTGAATGTGTGAGTGAATGGGTAAAATGTGAGGAACAAATTGTAAAGCGCTTTGGATGTGTGTGTGTGTTTATTGTCCTCTATATGTGTGTGTTTATTGTCACCCACACACACACACATATTGTCCTCTATGTGATTGTGTGTGTGTTTATTGACCTCTATATGTGAGTATGTGTGTGTGTGTGTGTGTGTATTGTCCTCTGTACGTGTGTGTGTGTTGTCCCCTGTGTGTGTGTGTGTGTGTGTGTGTATTGTCCTCTGTACGTGTGTGTGTGTTGTCCCCTGTGTGTGTGTGTGTGCGCGCACGTGTGTGTGTGTGTGTGTGTGTGTGTGTGTGTGTGTGTGTGTGTGTGTGTGTTGCTGGTGTTATTTGGAAGCCTAGGTAATGTCCAGGAATGTCCAAGTCAAAAGCTAAGGCATTGGCAGAATCCTGCTCTATATCTGTGATAACTGGTAAAGTTCTGCTCTATATCTCTGATAACTGGTAAACCCCTGTGATGCAGTGGTGGTCCCACGCCGACCCAGCAGTTTTCTGAGCAGAAGTATGCGCACGGATGCGCATGCACGCACACACAAATGCGTTCACAACTTTCACTCGACTCGTCGCGCCGTGCGCCAAGTACCCGGCACTTATCTATCACCTAGTCTTTGCATAATAATAGGATACCAATAGCATAACAAAAAAAGAGAAGTGCAAAACCAAAATACAAGCCCTGTACCAATTGGTGGGGGTTTGCTTGAGCTGTGGAACCAAATGGTCCCGACTGGAAGTATGAGACATTTCGTTGTGCTTCAGAAGGAAACTGTAAACTGTAAGTTACATTGTTAATTTAGTTTGTATTTACTTTTCTAGTTTAAGTTAATTCAATTAAAGAAATTGTAACTACAATATTGTATCTACAATTACATTTAAAACATTGTTTGTTTTTCAACCATATCTGTTGACAATATAATTTCTTTATATATTGAAGGCTACATCCTGCTACCTTTTTCAGCTTCTCTATTTCAAGGCAATATTTACAAAAACTAAACTAAAACTAGTAATTTCCTATACAAACATGTTTCCTACTATTTATGCATAATAATCATCTGTTCTGTGCGCACGGGAGGGAACATGTATATGCGCGTGCACGTGGCGTCATTTAAACAGCGTACAGGCAGTTCTGATATTACGACTGCACCCCTGTCTATATGTGTGATAACTGGTAAAATCCTGCTCTATATCTGTGATAACTGATAAAGTTCTGCTCTATATCTGTGATAACTGGTCAAATCCTGCTCTATATCTGTGATAATTGGCAAACACCCTGCTCTATATCTGTGATAACTGGTCAAATCCTGCTCTACATTATATCTGTGATAACTGGTACAATCCTGCTCTACATTATATCTGTGATAACTGGTACAATCCTGCTCTACATTATATCTGTGATAACTGGTACAATCCTGCTCTACATTATATCTGTGATAATTGGCAGTTGCCACATTTGGAGGAGACGCTGCTTCCTGTGTCCATAGACTCGGACCGGATACATGTGTTGTTTTGAGATTCCAAAGGTTTGTGCATCTATTATTGCTTGTGTTAATTAAAGGTTTGTTTAAATGTGAACACAAATATAGATATTAAAATGTGTGTGTGTGTCTCTGTGTGTGTGTGTCTCTGTGTGTGTGTCTCTGTGTGTGTGTGTCTCTGTGTGTGTGTGTGTGTGTGCGTGCGTGCGTGCGTGTGTGTGTGTGTGTGTCTCTGTGTGCATGTGTGTGTGCCTGCCTGCCTGCCAGCCTATCCTGCCCTACACCATGCCAGGGTGCCACTCACCTGTCCTGCCTGCGTTCTCCTCCTCCTCCGGCGAGGGGCTCCACCCAGCAGGACACGGCCGGCCCGTGGAGTTGTACTCCATCAGCATGTGGTGCAGCTGGGCGGGGTTCAGGGCCACGAACTCCGTCCTGAGCCAGCTCCACGGTGCCTGGGACGCGTCGGGAGATAAAGGAAGCTCAGCCTGGGAACGTCTTGATACAAGATTTGCACTCGCAGAGTTCTCGGAGGTTATCCCGGACAACAAGCCACAAAAGACTCTCTCTTCATTGTTAAGGGAACGACAGGGTCCGGGAGGGGAGTGTTTTTCTCAGCCTGTTTTTATAGCCATAATAAAGAAGTTCTACTCTGTCATTTGCATGCATAAATATTTGAAGCCGTTTGCAGGGTCTAGCAATTGCTCCTTTTCTGTTGAGCCGATGGCAGATGTGGTAACAAAGACGCTGGGAAAATACTTTGTTGGTCTGAGTGCAACACTTGTTTTGCCAACACTTCTGGCTGCAGTGACAATTCGACTTCTCTTCCCACAACGACAGTGAGCGATCTGCGCCCAAGTTTCCCCTCGTTCTCGAGTACAACTCGGAAAATGGGTCAAAACGGCGACGACGGCTGGCTTTCATTCAACTCATTACAACTTATTCCCGTTGAGTCCTCATGCTCGCCCTACTAGACACAAGAATGCCCTTAACCCTTTCACTGCCACACGACAGAAGGTTAACCCTTTACTATCACACAACCGACGGTCGCCGGCAGTGAAAGGGTTAACGGGGTTGTGAGGGGCGCTAGCAAGATTGTGGGTTGTACAATTTAGCTGTCTGGGTCATATATATGACGAGCAGGTGCTCAAGAAAGCGTCATCTATTAGGGCAGACAGCTCTCACCCCCTAAATCCGGAATATCAATTATTGCCTTCTGGCCAACGTTTAGAGACCCCTGCAGCTAAAAACAAGGTATCAATTCTAGGTATAAGTTCTCAGGAGGTAGCTTTGAGGTGGGTGGGTGGGGGGGATGGTTTTAGTTGCTTACTTAATTGTTATCATTATCTGATCTTGTGACCATGTACATGTCTGTCTGTGTTCTTCTTGTTTATGTATGTTTACTGTGTTTTTTTTGGAGTTCTTATTATCTGCTGTAACATGAATGGCCCAGTTAGGGACATGCTAATAAACTTGACTCGACTTGACTTGATTTGACTACTAAGCCTCTCAAGTTCCCGCGGATGGAAATCTCACCTTTTTTTTCTCCACGAAACACAACTCTCGTTCGAGGCACACCTGTGAGAGAACCCGGGTCAACTGTATGACTCAGCGAGAAGGAACTCAAGGACAGGGATACAGGAGGTGAGTCATACGATGATGAGATCTTTGATATTTTAGGCCAGGGTGACAGATCAGTATGTAGAGATTACATTGTAGAGAAATGTCAGCCATTCATCCAGCAGGTTTAGATGGTGGAAATTCAAACTGGACGTTGATCAGACGATGTAATAATGGAAACCTGAGCTAATGTTGTTTGTTCTCTACCCCTTCTGCTGCATGGCAAGAATTCCACCTACAAAGCTCGGCAGTGGGTGGAGTTTAGATAAATCAGTGGTGGAAAGTAATCTTTACTCAAGTACTGTACTTAAGTACAATTTCAAGTATTTTCATTTTAGGGGACTTTATAATTTGACTCATTTACTACATTTCAAAGGAAATAGTATTGTATTATTGTATTCTACATGTATCTGAACGGTCAGTTACTAGTTACCGTAATTCCTCTAATAGTGACCCAGGCTTGTATTTGTTTCAACTGTAGCGGGTACCAGGCTTTTATTGAAAGGAGGCATGTATAAGAGAGAGGCCTATATTTCTAATTTTCAAACAGATCATAATGAATAAATCAACATTTTGTGTCAGTTTGAACCCAGTAAAATGTACTGGGTTCATTTATTGATATTCATATTCATATATTCATCTCCTCCCTCACTTTTTTTCTCCCTCCTCCAGTTATGCGTGCTCTTTTACCGTCAGCTGCTTTCAGCTCATTCCTTTGTTTTTTCCAATATCGGATTTGTCTGGTATCAATGTTAAAGTGCTTTGCGGCTTTCTCTCCCGAATGCTCCGCCGCATACCTCAAAACGTCCTCTTTAAACTTAACGTCAAACTTTCGTCTCTGTTTAGTACCGGTAGCCATGCTTGCTCTGTTGTTGTTGTGTTACATGCTGCGCGCGACCCGTGTTCCATATACGGAAGTAAGGGGAGGTTCGCTCACGTGTATATTAGTAACCCGGCTTGTATTAGGAGGTCGGCTTATAATTGCTTATTTCAACAGCGCACCCGGTCATTAATAGAGAGTCGGTTTTTTATTGAATACAGGTCACTATTAGAGGATTTTCTATTTTGCATAGAAAACATGGCAAAAATGTATGAAGATTACTCTATATACTTTCACATTTGAAGCCTGTCAACTTCAAGTGGACATAATGGGCCTCATTCAACAATACTCTCTTATTATTTTTCTTATATTCTTGCTTACCTGTCTGTTAAGAGAACAATAAGAAAAGCCACCGCCACATTCATCAAGCCGTTCTTAACGTCGAAATCTGTGTTTACCCAGAGATTTGCATGATGAATCCCACTCATTCTTAAACTCAAATGCGCGCTCGCGCTAAATACATTTGCATACAGACACGCCCACAATCCCCTTATAAGGCGTGTGTAAAACAGCCGTGGTTCGGCATCTGATCCCTGTCTGATATATTCAACAGGACGCGATTTGCGCTCAAAATGACACACACACGTCTCACGACTTGCGACTCAGTGCATGTGTGTGTGTGTGTGTTCCTGTGGGTCGCTCATCACATGTGTGTGTGTTAATCTGATGACAAATAAAGACTTATACTTGTACTTAGTTATACGTATACGTACTGTATAGTGCGAAATAAATCGTTCCAGCAAAGTAGGCTTTGTCAAGAACCAATCGCGCATTATACTGATATGTATGCCGCTGATCCTATGCTCTCTCCTTTCAGAGAGAGATGACACTGGTGACAGATCAGGTATTTCCGAACCTATAGGTTCGGAAATACCAGATCTGTCACCTGTCATCATCGCTCTCTGAAATGTCCCTGTGGCCCAGAGGTGCAGTGCTCATGCCACGCGGTACCAGTAACCACGCCGTTCCACCACACAGGCTGTGGCTAAAACCCAGAGTTCGCTCAGAACTTTAGGTGTGGAGCAGAGAAGAGAGGAGAGGAGAGAGGGGAGGAGAGGAGAGGTTGTATGCGTTCTATGCGTACGGCCTGCAGCCAGCATCTAACTGTTCTAACAGCAATATATAATCCATTTCAGAAGCAAATTATTATTATTGAAAAGTTCTGGGTTTATAAAGTCGTATTTGGGGGCAATTGACCAATGGTTTGCTTTCAACCCATGAACTCCTTCCTCTCTCACCATTTTATATATATTTTTTTATTTTATCTACTAAAACTGTATTGTATTATATTGTTTGTTTTGTAAAGTGTCTTTGAGCATTAGGAAAAGCGCTATATAAATCTGATGTATTATTATTATTATTATGAATGGTAGGCTTTTTAAAATGTTTCTCATCTGGGTAAGAGTGCTCTCGACCACTCTTAGAATTTGATCTTGCCTGAGAGAAAAGCAACAATAAGAAAACATTGCTGAATCCCAGGTAAGAACAAAATAAGAGGAAATGCTAGTTAAGAACGAAATCTGTTCTTATATCGCTTCATGAATGAGGCCCAATCAGAGCAGCATAACTGGACCACGTATCACTTTAACATAACCTTTAGAGGTCAATGGATCGATGATTGAATGCTCCCAAGCACTGGAATACACAAACGTCATGTAGAATGAATACTTTTACTTTAGATACTTAAGTACATTCAATAGCAAATACTTCTCTACTTTCACTTAAGTAGAATTTGAATGGAGGACTTTTACTTTTACCAGAGTACTCATTTATCTGGGCATTTCTACGTTTACAGTCTGTCTGTCTGCCTGCCTGTCTGTCTGTCTGTCTGTCTGTCTGTCTGTCTGTCTGTCTGTCTGTCTGTCTGTCTGTCTGTCTGCCTGCCTGCCTGTCTGTCTGTCTGTCTGTCTGTCTGTCTGTCTGTCTGTCTGTCTGCCTGCCTGCCTGTCTGTCTGTCTGTCTGTCTGTCTGTCTGTCTGTCTGTCTGTCTGTCTGTCTGTCTGTCTGTCTGTCTGTCTGTCTGTCTGTCTGTCTGTCTGTCTGTCTGTCTGTCTGTCTAAGATCAGATGGAACTCAAGACGGAACTGTCATCACCGTCCTAACATTGTATTGTCCATATAACCACTGAGGACACGGCGACACAATCAAAACAAACTGTTCCACATCACCATATAATGCAATAACAGCAGTGCCAGCGAGCCGAGGCCTCCAGCGCCGAGGACTCCAGATGGAAAAACTCTCAAATATGACAAAGGGTGTGTGCTGTGTTTTACTGACCACGGGAGTGACCTCATGCCATGGGAGTGATACACACACACGAAACCACCGGCCTCCTAGCAACCCACTCGATCGCACGAACGCAGACAGGCAGAGACAGGCTCGTCTGGTGGGCGGAGCGCCGCTCGCCTGTGCCGGGGAGACGCTGGCACCGAGGCTGCCGACACTAAACACAGGTGTCAGCCTCAGACCTAAATCCTGTACTTAACCTACTTCCGCCAAGGATAGCAGAGGTGAATTTCCCACCTCTACTATCGACCGGATCGAATTGAAACTGATTAGAAAAACGGAGGTCAGTTTGCTGTGTGGGCACGGTGAATGGAATCCTAGTCCCACTTTACGTTATTTTTAATGCCGTGCGAAATATCCTTTGTCACGGCAAAACTCAAATGGCTCCAACAACAACAACAACAACAGGGCTGTAATCCAGGGGTGAAGGAATAAACTCACACATCAACCTTAATGTGTCCATTTCTAAGCCGTACCTAAGTGCCCTGAGTCGTGGGACGACACAAAGGATTGGCTTCTTGTGGCAAAACCATTCCCCGCTTTTCCTCGCTGCCTGTTCTTACTCGCAAGTTAAACTAACAAACATACAGTAGGGATGTGTTAACAAGCCATGTGTCAAACACAGTGGTCTAGTCTATACAGTGAGTGTACTTCATTTCACTATGAATTGAAAATGGGGGACCCTGATGTAAACAAGACAAACGTCTTTCTCTGGTCTGCATCCCCTTAACAATTGTGTGTATTGAGCCGTACTGTATTGTACCCATTCTGCAATCTGTTAAATAAAGTAAAATAAAATGTTCATTAATTCATTCACAGTACATCCTGGGGGTTTAACATATCAGAGCCAAGTGCTGTTTACAGCAGGAGCGATGCTACAGTATCAACATGCCCTTATCCACCACCAACACAACCACCATATTTCCAGGTATCACCTGAGCAGGAAAATTATTTGTTTGTGGTGACAGAGTGTGACCTTTGCCCCCTCCATTGAATCTTGCACTTAAAGGAAAACTCCAACATTTTGGGAAATTAGCTTATTTGCCATCTACCCTGGAGTTAGACAATAAGATGCATACCTTTTTTCATCTCTGTGCATGAAGTAGGAGTAGGAAGACGTGCACCGTTAGCCTAGCTTAGCGTCAGTCACTGGAAGTAGGTTCCTCCATTAGCCTAGTTCCCAACGTCTTCCTACTCCTACTGCATGCACAGAGAAGAAGAAAAAGGTATGTATCTTCTTGTCTAACTCCAGGGTAGATAAGCTAATTTCCCAAAATGTTGGAGTGTTCCTTTAAGGAAGGATTACCACGTACTAAGTGGGTGGACTACCACCACTGCAAAAGCTAGTAACCTAGAGAGCGGCGACAGCAGATATAACACTTATAATACTCATCATATTTACTTCGTTCGCTCAGTTTGTTTGAGTGCCACCGTCTCCCGCTTCATCTCACGAGTGCAGGTTGGAACAGAAAGGAACTGAGCGGTTGTGCTTTATTTCCCCTTCCTCTCTGTGTGCTTTGAGAGACCACATGGTCTCACATGAGCTGATGGGCGTTAGGCTGACATCAGTAGTGTAAATAGGATTTCTGCTTTGTCACTTTGAATATGTTCCATGTAAACATTTACTGTACTTGGATTAAAATGGGAGAATTCCTGGGGGGAATTCTACACAAATGGATGATTAGGTTGTTATTCTGGCTATTGTTCTATTGTTCTGGTTTTTTTTGTGGGGTTTGATCTCTAAAGACAAGGGGAAAGACATCCATCAAAGTGTAAAGAAATTCATTATGGAAAGCTATGTTCCATTCAAAAGTTTTGTAGAATAACAACCTAAAAAGCCAATACCAAAGGAATTCCTCTTTGACATTTTAAATCAGCCTTCTATTAGTATCAAACCAATATGTATCACAGGCTACCTGATCATTTCCCATACTTGATCTCCTGCCAGAGAGCTGCTTAAGTATGGTACTACGGAGCAGCAAGGCAAACAGCCTGTGTACACATGTGTGTTCCCAGAGTGTATCAGAAAACCAACAACAAGCCTCCACACACAATACACTTTTATACAACCCTCATCAGATTACTACTCAAACAAGCATCGCCTTGTCCACCAACACGTCACACAGGGTTTCGGAGAGTGAATAAAGGTTCGTTTTCCTAACGTAATCACAAACATCGGCTTGCTTATTCAGCATTTTTAGGTGTTTGTTGGTTGTTTGGATGG